>NC_135082.1:23240833-23542500 GCF_051107435.1 Chaetodon auriga | reverse complement strand
GACTCGTTGGTCTGGATTTGCCCGTCCTCGTACTCCTCGGTGTGCCACTCGTACGGGCTGAAGCGGCTGACGAGGAACAGCACCACGCTGACGCCGATGTAGGCGAAAACGATACACATCCAGATCTCGTAGGCCAGCGGGTCCAGGAAAGAGAAGACTCCTGGTTTGGATTTCTGAGGCTTCTTTATCATGATGGAGATTCCCAGAGACATGAAGGGTTTGGAGAAGTCAATCACCTCCTCTCGTACCAAAGTGATGGTCAGAGGAGCCACTGCAATGTCTGCTTTCTATCCGACCAAAGGACAAAACAAACAAAACGGAAAGTTATTAAATGTTTTATGTAATGGGATTTCATTATGCGTCTTAATCAAGTCACCTCGAGTTAAACTCACCCCGTACACTAACTCTCCAACCATCCCGTTCCAGATCTTTGTCTCCGCGTCTCTGGCTCCATATTTCCCATCCCCGACTATTTTCAGCTGATATTTGAAGCCGCAGTGCTTCGCTATCTCCGCAGCCAGATCTACACAGTAACCCTCGTAGCGCTCATTGTCGACAAAAAGGTCGGCGTTCTTTTTCAGCATTACATACGGAGCTTCCTGAAGGACCGAGACAACAACAGAAAACACTGCTCAGAACAGGAGGTTTGAATTACAACACAAAAAAAGGCACTTCAGAGACGAGAGGTTTCACACCAGGATGACAGGTCATTATAGATACAAGAAGGGACTGGTCTTAAAAAAACAAACATCCTTGTAGCAAGAAATTAGTATTTTTACTTGTCTGTCTAAAGACAAGATTGGTACAGAATTGATGCTACAACAGAAAAAAAAATCCTATCCTCTCCTGGACAATGTGAGAAAAGTAATAACACAATCACACCACGAAATTCAAGTCCAGTCAAGTCTAATGTTGAAATATATATAAACGATCAAGGTCATCTTTTGCATTGGGACCAGGGGCTAACTCTTTCCCCAGCTACCAACACAAGACAATTAAAGGAGCTGTACAATCACATATTATATTTACCAAGATGGTCGTGACAATAACTGTTTTGTTTTCCATTCCTGTGGTGTCGTTTGCGAAGACGTCCGATTTGGTGACGGCCATTTTGTCAACTTCATTCCAGTATCCGATCTGTTGGGGGAAAAGCAGTAATGTGCATGAAAGCGACGTCATGTATGTGGGATTAATCTTGAGCGCTAAAAATTTCAAGCTTCCAAGAGGTGAAAAAGACCCCAACAGTTACATTACATTTACTTCATTTGCAGAGAGGACCACCCAGATGCTTACCTTCACAGGACCGTTGCTCTTTAATTCCATTATATTCACTGAGTAGTTGACTCGTTTGCCATGTTGATCAAACTGGATGTTTCCTGTCAGGCCTTCCACACGCACCTTCCAGACAGAAAATCAAACAGCATGGCGTCTTCAAACTGGCTTTCTCAGCATGTGCACTGAGACTGCTCTGTCACATGAAAACAGCTTTTTGATGATTTTGTATAATTCATGGCACTGCATTCTGATTGAAACAGGTAGTTGGATGTGAGTTCATGCAGAAAAAGAGACGATTTCTGCCATCTGTTATTCAGTAATCACAAAAACATACTGTATTGCAGGAGGTCATCATCTTAGATTTTGGATAAACATAGGTTTTCCCTTCTTTCTGTATCTCTGCCACTCTGGCTGGTCCATTTAAGCTTGGGACAACTGTCTGAAGTCTACATATTGGCTGTGCAGTAGAGATGGCAGCCCTGGTATTCTCTCCTCTTGTACAAAGTTAATGCCATGATCCTAAATGATTTTAAATGGGCATTCATGCTGAGCTACAAAGCAGGGCAAAAACATAAGGAAACTATTGGTGTCCGGATTGGAGAGCAGATCACAGCATGTGTTGAAACATTTAAAAAAATATTCTCCACCTCTTCTCTTGTTGGCAGCCAACTTAAAAAATAAAAAAGGGCCAAGGCAGGAGGAGCAGAGGGAGGCGTAAAGGTCCCCCGTGGAGTTTTCTTGTTTAAATGCAGTGTTTCAAACCAAAACACATTGAAGCCTAACAAACATGTTGTATGATTCTTTTTCTCATACTGTAAAAATGGGCTTATCATCTGACACGTTTGATCTTGACTCAGTAACTCCCTGTCTCGTCCTCATGGCTTGGCTTAAAACAACTATTCTGTGGACCAGGCAATGGCATCAAAGCCAAGTATTGATCAATTCCAGAGAATCTCTCTGAGACATTATCATCTACCGATGCTTCAATAAGTCTCACCCTGGATACAGCTACTATCATTGTGGACATTAATCTCCATGGTACCTCGTAGCCAAGAGGAAGACTTCAGGGACTTTTCCCAAACTCAGATGGATGAGTCAGGATGCCAGAGATACAGATAAAAGAGAAAACCTCTGCGCAGCCTGAGAGTTGGTTGATTGCTCTGATGGAAATCCAAGATGATGACCATGAACCCTTGGTGCAACACCGCAGGCATCTTTGTAAAAACATGTTTCATGTATTTGACAGGTACTTTTTCTTTGAGTTTACCTCCTCAGATACTGACGGCATGTCGTGTGATTTCAGATCATATAAATGTTTTCTTAGTATGAATACCTTAAAACCAGAGATTCCATTGAAATCTGTTAAAATGATAACAGATTTTGGCTGAAAAGGCAGAATCACTTTGCATTTGGCTTATTTACCAAGTTCAGAAGCTGTAGCTACAACCTGAATACCCTCAAACAAAGGGAAAACAACCCACTTTGGCTTCACTGTGACTATCAAGCCTCATTTCTCAGCAGGAGTGAAGCTAATCTCGCCTTGCATCAAAGCTCAGAGGACAGTCTGTGGGCAGACCTCTGTTACTCTTCTGAAGAATAGCTGTCAGTATATCTGTGCGCATCCACGCGCATGATGAAAACATCAGTCTTTAAGTTCTTTCTGCCTTGCCTTTGTGGGTGTTTGTGCATTTCCTAAGGGAGAGCTGCTGTTACCACGGCAACAAGTCTTGGCCAACAAGAGGATGTGTGTGCGTGCAATGTGTTACCTGTTTCAGCGCCCGCTCGATCTCCACTCCCTGAGCCCAGGGAACGGCGGGATTGGCCAGACAGTCGCCATTGTTGGCCCGCCTGGTGAAGTCGATGCGCTGCTTGTGCAGGTAGCGGAAGGCCTCCGTCATCACCTGCACGGCGTCGTAGGTCAACGCTGATGTGTACTATGAGAGGGCAAGAGAAAAAGATGTTTGGAATAAGGTCGTCAGGAATCCCTCAGCCTAATTTTAACCCTGATATAGCTTGTTCCTGTTCAATGGACTTTTGTTGTTGTCAAAAAACTACACTTGGTGGCGTGTTTCTTCATTACGGTAAACATGGCCACTGTAGTTTATATTGAGTTGATCCCATGTGTCCAGCTCCAAATCTGCAGCTGAAAATAGTCCCCAAAAAAACCCTCAGATGCTCAGCATTCATTCATTCATGCCAATTTCAGCTGGAATGAACTAAAAGACGTTGCAAAGTATTAAGGAACATCCGCATTGATGGTTTTGGGAGTATTTTCAGTTTTATCCTTTAGAGATGCGACCTTACATGTTGCTATTTAACTTGAAAAATAGCAGTGACAAAGATAAATATTTGAACTTTTGAGACCAAGAAATCACAAAAGGTGATGCCAGTAAACTGCAGAGAGGGCAGCAGTCCATGTTTGGACACGCAGAGGGTCAAAGATTGATTTATACCAAAGAACACCAGAGTGATGAAAAGCAAAAGAACTAACGCTGCAGGACATAGGCATTTTTCTCCAAAAATCATTTGTGTCGCTTGTTATGGTTGGACAGATTTCCAAAAACCTAAACTCTGTTTGGGCACAAATGGCAAATCTGTGGGGTCTCAATTAGCAAGAATAAGATGCTCTGCTCCACCGCAGATGGCTTTGTGACGGGTCTCAACAGCATCCAGGCATCTAAATATTATTCTGCGATGGTTTGAGGCAAACCACATTTGAAGTGTCAAGTCTGTGCCTCGAGTAAAAACATGGATTTCACACACAACCTCACCTCATCAGCTTTTTAGGGAAGGAACAATTAGTTGAGAAAACTCTGAGTTCTAACCTTAAATTCACCTATCAAACAAACGAGGGTGAGCAACATCATTTGAAAATACAGCATCCTCCTCTGAAGTTCTTACACACACACACACACACACACACACACACACACACACACACACACCCTGCTCATTATCCTCTCTGGTATCTTGTCCTAATTAGAGTGCATATTATGTGTCTGGTGCTGGTGGTCCTTTTATTTTTTTATCTGTCATATTTATGTTCTGTGCTGCATTATGTTGTAAATGTTAGAGTGATTTTTCACCCAGACTTGAACCACTTGCAGCAGTCGGGCTGTGTGTGTAAAAAGAATTCGAACTTAGACGATTTTCCAGATAAAAGGTTGGAGAATATTTTTGCCGATGGTTGATATTTCCCATATGAGTAGTTTACAGTGTCTCTGAGTTTGGAGACAAAGAGTAGGAGGAAGTTCAGTTCTGAGAGAGCTGATGTTACCTGCTTTAAAGGGCCAGTATAGGCAGTCCTGATTTCATTTACATTCATAGGAAATGACAGAAAAAATGCCAGCACTCAGCTGATGGAAAAACTTGTGTGTTTGTGCTTAAGAATCTTGACTCAGAGATGTGTTTAATAATGCACACGGTGCGCACATGCGGGCGTAAAGGTGGATGATTTAGATGGTGGCAGCATAATTTACGGTGAGGTTACAAACACATTAGAGCAACTAAGGCACATTTAAGTGCTTACAAAGACATTTTCAACCACCAATCCTGACCCGCCAATAAAGGAAGAACTTACGTGTGTGTGAAAGCATCTCAGGCATGTGTGCATGTTTAATCTCACCCTTATTTTACTGTCTGCGCCGGGATACTCCTTCTCCTCCAGCGCCTCCCATCTTTGGTCAAACTTGGACACCAAAGGATCATCAAAATCAACAATCTGAAAGCCGGACACGTTGGCACCGCCATACTGGATTTTGGATAAATCCCCATCGATGAAACCCTGAAAACAGAAAATTGAGAAGCACATGTTATCGGTCTATACATGAAGGATTCTAGAAACAAAGTAATAACAAAGCCAGTAAACTTACCAGATTGGCTATAATATAGTGGTAGCCTTTAACATGTCTGCCGATGGTGATGACCTGCAATATAAAACAGAAATATAAGCTCCCACTGGAAAGTCTCGGGTAAACAAGACAGCCTAATAAAAGGGACTCACAGTATGACTGCCAGCCATTTCAAAGCTTTTTCTGTTGTTAATATTTTTTTTTACCTTCATTGTAATTTCTGAATAGACCAGGAGTTTGACAACCAGAAACAAGACAATCATAAAAGCACTAATAGTTACATCAAAACTACATGAATCAACCATTATATTCAGACTTCATGATGGCATTCACAGATACAAATACTGCGGGACAGAGATATCCAATTCCAAATCCACATCCTTTATCAGCAGAGCAACAGAAAAAAAGCAGAAAATAACAGAAATATCTCAGCTGCACCATTTCAGCAGCTCACATAAATGACACACCTGAAACTAATCCTGCTGCTTGACTGGCACCTCCGTTTGTCGGGGCCGCTACTTGAAGCAGATTTGAATAACAACGTCTCGTATCTCCTACGTAAATGTCTTTGACACGAAGCAAGAAACTTCCACCTGAACGGATTCTGTTTTTCCCCGATAAAACAGGGGCTGAGGCTGAGGGCATTGATTTCATTCAGCATTCGCTTAAACAGACGTTGGCATGCTTTAAATGCTAATCGATAAGCTTCTCTCTTGGGTAAAAGGTAGAGTGAAAATAACCTGTTTATGTGCATCTGTTGTCTTTAATTGCAGTTTTGTTTACAGCCTAAATGAACAATTAGTGTAATTGTTATGGTGCCTATCTACATCTGGCGCGCTGCTGGGTCCATGTGACAATGTTATTTTTCTGAGCGTTGCATCAAATGCACATATTTCAGCTGCATATGACTTCTGTCTCGCAGGAGTAATTAAGGGACAATACGGTTGTTAGCGTTTCACAACATTCCCTCATTTTAAAAAACAAAATACTGCAGGTAATTTACTGCTCTTATTTACACTTCCCGATGCTATTCACACATAATCCCCCCCCCCCCCCCTTCTTCATGGCTGTTTTCAAATCAAATATTATGACCAAACACAAAGAAGAATGCATTAATTCTGTTCTTTAATTTTGTAAAATCAAGCTTTATTTTCTGTTCAGTTATATGGACTTTGAATTTAGAAAATGCTGAATTCATATAATTCACCCATGCTTCAGTACAATAAGTGGTTTTGCTGCTACCACCTGACTTGGTCTGGTATGACCGGGATGTGATGGCTAATGCTCATATCATTAACCACATTATTAAGAAGTGTTGCAGTGTGTTTGTGTTAGTGTTGCAATGCAACACTGCAAACACAAAATCAAAAATGATGGAAAATACAAAGAAATTGCAACAAAACTCAAACCGCACTCACACATTCATGGCCACAAAATGAGTAATATTTCAGTCTAATGATTAAATGCTTCTGCAAAACTATCAAAACATCCCTGATGGATGAATTTGACCTCTTAGGTGTATATTACATGCTACATCAAGCCAAGCAAAAGCAAAAATTTTACAAAATATTAAGTGTGGCAGTAATAATTTGCAATTCAACATCTGTGGAAAACACAAACCAAATAAGCAAAAAACGTTATATTGCCAGCAGTGTAAGTACTAGAAATCTGTTGAAACAAATCCCCGTATTCAAAAAATAATGGTGGATGATCTTCCCTCCATTTTTATCATCACTTGTCCATCACAGTAAAGAGAAGACAAGACACTGACTTACTTGACCTGCTATCAAACCACAGGTATGTCTCACCCGGTGTTTACTTTCCACCCCGAATCCAGCAGCCACATAACTTCAGAATGGGAAAGTTTAAAGGAGACAAGCTGGACCTGACCGACCCAAAGCAGTCTGACTCCTGACAGCAGACTGCTGCTGTAGGCCTCAATGCAATACGTGTTCCAACAGCTGAAAACATGGCAACAGCATCCATTATTCCTTTACCTGAATCCTAGCTCACCTTGAAAATCTGATGTCAGCAGGGAAAAACAAAACTGTTTCACTTACTGTCAGATCGAAGAAAACACCAAAATCCCTGCGCTAACACTCTAACAACACTATCTAAAGCGTGTCAAGATAAGACAAGTGCTGAAGGCTCTCTTTTTGCAGATTTATTGAAGTTTTGTTCTCATGGTTCATCAGATTAATATGATCAAAGGGTTTACAGATTACACAACAGTGGTGCCTAAATTTTAGATACGTCTAGAAAAATGCAGTCAACAGGAACTGACCATCATTCTCATGAGCCTTCAGTATGTCCGACTCTATCAGTAGCTCAAAATGATCATAATGATTGACTTCACCTGCTCCATGATGTCTTTTACTTTGTCCTGTTCACAGTCCAGGATCACCCGCCTCTCTTTCTTGTTCTCCAGATCTTGGAACAGTGAGCGGTACGCCTCATCCTTCCTCTCGTCTTTCAGGTTCCCCACGTTGATGGCCGTCACCTGCCACTTCCTCTCCGCCGCTGTGTCCAGAACAACCTGCAGTGTCGTCAGTCCTGAGGAAGAAAGTAGAATTGAAGACTGAACCGTCAAAGTTTTAGAGACATCCTGTTGACAAATGGGACAAAAACATTTGAACACCTGAGGAAGGAGGCAATAAAGAAGATATCATGCATTGTGTGTCTGTACGATATCCATATCTTTGTGCATTGTTTATGCATTGACTTCCTGATTTCCCTGAAATCAGCTCTCCAATAACGTCAATACCATTCTGTGCGGGCGTATTGTTTGGAGGCGGCCGCGTACAAACTTTAGAAGTGGCCACAAACAAGGACAGTCTTGGCAACAGAGTAAATACAGCAGTGGCAGAAGCAGGAATGAACTCATAAATATGATAATACACTCAATTATGTGGCAGACGAGACTTACTCAAAACCATGGGTGAACACAGTTCTGTTATTGCAACGTTGGCTGCAGTCGCTGTCTGCTTATTCAGGCCCTGTGGAGGTTTAACACAGACTCCATGCCTTATGTAAAGGGCTCGTCAAGATGAGTCACAGGTGTTCTGGCATGAACCTGACCAACATGTGGGAGGAAAGTGGGTCTAACAATACACTTGACTGCATCAACACCAAAAGTTTTATATCACTGATTTATGACAGCGTTGGTGTTTTTTTTTTTGTCCTCTCAACATTCTCAACAATTTAGTCGTTGACAAAAGTGTCGCCACTCAAGGTCCACTTACCTGCTTGTTCTGACGGCTTTCACTGTTTCATACAGGCTCAATCAGCACCTGAAGTTTGCTCAGTTGTCACGCAACTGCAGTTGTTCAAACCCTCAAGAATGAACAGTCAGAGCTTGGCGTTTATTCCAATATGGAGTTTAAACATCGGCAACTGAGCAAACTTCATCTGCTCATGAAGAGCGTATGATGTGGTCAAAGGCTCCAGAAGATGAGAAAAGAGACCTTGAATGGAGACTGTTTTGAGCATTGGGTGTAGCACAAAATTGTGGACCCTGTATATTGTCTATGGGCCCCTCCCTGCTATTCACGGCTATTCATTCCAGCATCTCAGTGGTTTCTCACTGTCTTCCCACTAATGAAAATGACTGTGTTTGATTGGAGCCATACCTGTCAACTTTGGGATTTGACATTATGGGAAATTTTCTATTGTCCCAGCCTGGGCTGTCACACTGCCCATACCACTGTTCACATACCCCTGAAATGTGAAAATGACCACTAGGCAACCAGCTGCTTCAGTTGTGATTTTGAGTGAAGCTGCAAGCAAGTCAGATCATAGTTCGGAGAGGGTGATGATGAAAATGGACGGCAGAGATGGTGCAAACGCAGTCATTGATGGAGCACCTTTCTGTGCCTCTTGGGTGGGCTGATGATTTGTCGCTTTTCCCTCCATGTGATACACTGAAACTCGTGTAGCATACAAAAATCATGACTTCTTGCCATTTTTGCAGGTACTCCATCCCTCTCAGGTTCAGCCTTCCTGTTATTCTTCCTCTATTTGTAGGTGCCATTTGAATGAATCATCACTACATGTTCTACGCACTGCCACCTGCTGCACCGGAGGGGAATTCAACAAACGCACAAAATAGGCAGTTATGCCTCCCATCAATGTTACAGCCTCTCTTTTTTTTTTATAAAAAAAAGGTTGTAAATATGGGAGATTTATGGGAAAATATTTAAACAGGAGGACAGCTGGTGAGAGGGGTAAAATACAGGAGAATCCTGGGAAAAAAGTGGAGAGTTGACAGGTCTGGTTGAAGGACTGGGGGAAATTTGCATCTGCTCTTTGTGGAAGTGGGTGAGTGTTAATAAAAAAAACCTTTACATCAATATCATCCAATGCACTCACATGTTTTATTCTTTACCCCAAAACCGTATCTGTGTATTTCAATTACATGTAGCAGCTGTCCCTCAGTCTGAAATGCAGTCTGTTAAGGGCAAAGACTACAGTCTCCATTTTAACTTATATTGCTATCAGCCTCTCTATCTAGCTTCACAGCTGAATCTCCTCTGATATTGATCCCTGGTCTGCAGAGGGCAGTTGGAGAGTGGTTTGATAAAAGGGTCGAGTGTTTCATTCCGCCTTGCTACAGTGAGGTGAATTACAGATGTAATCAATTTCATGCGACACGGCGGTGGTTTTATGATGGTGAGGAAGAAAATGGAGGCTTGCAGTTTTATCTGAATGAACTATACATCATAATTACAGTGAGGTCATTATGGTGTGGTTAAATCTGACTGTTTCATCAATGCTTATTAAATGAGATAATTAGAATTTACTGTGATAAAAGTGAAGATGCAGCAAGGACAAACGCAAAATGTTACAAAGAAGTGTTGATTATGCTAATTTAAGGTTAAAGTTCCGTTATAATTTCAACTGATTAGTGTCTTTGAACTGCATGTGAGGGTGGGGCTGGCTTGTATCATCCATGTCAATGTATAATGTGGCTCCGTATGTCTAAACAGCATTGTGAATTTCTCATTATACTGGGTCATTTTTAGATTTTCGTCACATTTTGAATGGCACTTGCATTATTTTTAGGCAAAGCTCTCATGTTCATTTCTGTTTGGTCGTGTAACCTGACATCTAAAACAACAGTTTGACCAGTGTTCAATGTTAGGGCACAAGGTAACCATAGCAACGCCTCTTCCTCCCCTTAAATCTCACTGGTGAAATAAACCTGACCGTGAATGAAAATAGCCCCAAGCTAACTTTAAAAACCAGATGAAGATTTGAGTTGAATAAGTTTATCATTTTTTCATGCTTTTGCTTTTTCTTTTGAAGACGCCTAAACTATTCAGTTTCTGTGGTATTGTTATCAGTTTTTATTGAACTAGGGGTAAGGTGGTCCCATTGTGTTTTCCAGCTAATAAGTCCCAGATATAGTCATCTGCAAGCATCTATTTGCAAGAAAAAAAGGAAAAAAAAAGGCGGAGAAAAAACTTTCTACTTCAGTGTGTTCAA
The DNA here is from genome assembly GCF_051107435.1 of Chaetodon auriga. Lineage (NCBI taxonomy): Eukaryota > Metazoa > Chordata > Actinopteri > Chaetodontiformes > Chaetodontidae > Chaetodon > Chaetodon auriga. The sequence continues at coordinate 23,531,890 of NC_135082.1, read as the reverse complement.
ACTTCTTTTACTCAATGCCAGCAGCACTTACAGTGATTCTGACTGTTGGGGACCAAACTTCAGAGTGTTACCTCTCAAAAGAGACCAAAGCTGGACTGGTATGGACTAAGAAGGGAAGGATTCACTGAACATCATGAGCTAACAATTGTCCCAGTAACCACACAGCCCCCAAAGTCCTTTTCTCACAGCCCCCAGCTCCGAAATTAACCACTCCCGAATGTGCTGTAGCTTTACCAGTGGCTAGTTAACAAGCTAAGAAGACACACACAACATGTAAGTAAGACAATTGTGGCATTATTAAAATGTGTCATCCTCTTTTGGCAGGCGCCAGTCATTTCCGCTGCACTGCTGCCACTGCACCAAGCTAACACGTCCCAGACACGTCTGCAATGGACACATAGAGACAAATCTGACATCAGCTCTCATATCCAGCTCCTGGTGACGTTGCAAACAAACTAAAACCCCAAAATGTTGAAGTACTGAATGGAATTAGTAACTGAATCAAGTAAGCAGTGATGCATTGCTGCCCATGGTATTTCAAATGAACACAGGCTGGAGTGGACTGAGGGTGTATTATCAGGTTAACATCCTGCAGCTGTTTCACAGGTGTCCTTACCGCTGAGTTAATACCCACCAAATCATCAAAAGGTCAATACACTGCTGTTTACACAACTTGTAGTGATCTGGCTTTCTCTCTCAACCTGCTCCAACCTCTACTCCAGATATTATCTATGTATCTGTACAATGAACCTTGTGATAATAAAATCCTTTGTCGCAGCCAAATCCAGACCTCACGTGGAGACTTGGCTCCACTGACTTCCTCTGCAGTTCACAGACTGCTGCGTATTCCGCTTGAATAAGAATGACTTGTTATCACTTCTGTTTAGAATGAGACTTATATCTGGCTGGCAGTCAATATATTTCAAGCAGGTACTTCCCCCCGAGCTTCCCCTGATATGTGATATGTGATCTCACATTTTGCCCCAAGTTGCCCTGGATCTTAAAGGTCATGAGAGGATAATGAGATATGAACTAGTATGTAAAGCAGCATTTTTTTTTTGCCCAGCAACTGAGAAATCATAGAAGTAATCACAACTGTGATGCTGCAGTATCAGTAAACCATAAGGTCCTTTTTCCCAGTGAGAAGAGTATTTCTTCTCTTCTAGTGATCGCACATGCAGCCTTGACTGTGACAGCTTAACTTCATGCTCATTGATCAACAACATCTCAATGAGCTGATATATGTGAATGTATGAGCATAAGCATAATGTGATGCAAAACTATTCAAATTAGGGGGAAAAAATGCTCATAAATAATGCATAGTGGAAAGCGGTTCAATACCTGCAGATGCAGCTTTATATTAGCTATAATCTCTTTGCTTCGAGCCATTGTTTCCTGACTCATCCACCGTGGTAAGGTTCCAACATCCTTCCCCCAGGTAGACCTGTCCACTTTCTGTATAATACCAATACCAAGCACCACTTAAATCAATTGCCAAGTGTTTATAGGCTCTATTTGAAAGATATGAGAGCAGAATTTAGTGAGTGCCTGCAGTGCTGCCATTAGAGAGAGAGCCTGAATCTGCAAATGGCAGTTTCCTTAGGTATAAGGTAAAAAGTAGTCATCCTCTCATGCGTGGCCATGACTTTTTGAATTCTTTGACTTTCTGAGATGGTATCTGAATGCGTCCAAAAGCCTTAATTATTGTCAAACACTCATATTCAAACACCAAAAACATGTTAATGGATACAGTCAGTATGAGGAGAGCTAAGAGCAATGAGAAAAGCAGCTATGTGGTTTTTGTCATGACTGCAGCAATTACCTCTTCAGTTGATATGCTGGACTTTTTAGCAAACAATTGCTTATTCACTCGTCGCAAACTTAGCTAAAAAGTTTAAGCCATAGACAAGCAACAGCATGGCTAAAGCCGCTGTGGTCGTATCTGGTGGCTCTGGCTACAGTCAGAGCTCAGCGTCAGTGTCTGGTTTGTCGCCACTGTTAAAAATATCGATTCTAGCAGCTTTAAGGGTAGAGCCCAGGTCAGGACACGCAGCTAAACAGTTACGGATAGGGAAAGATCGAAGCTGTGGTTAAAAGAGAATCTTGTTAATTGCAGGTCTGTCATTGGTCTACTGCTCACTGCTTTAATTTCACACTATTTACTTTGCAGTGAACACCAACATCGAATCAGTCACAATTTCTAAAGATATGAGGCTGTTTTATCACAATAGTGACCAAAGACATAGATTTCTTTGTTCCCTTCCTATTAATCAACTGTCAGCACTAAAATATCAAAGATTGGTTTTGAAAATGCACTTCGAAAGTTTGACATATCTGCATTTAGTACGCCAAAGGAACACAAAAAAAAGAGCGCTCAGAGTGCCTATCCGCCCACATACATACATCCATTATCTAAACTGACTTACTGACAACAGCTGACAATGGTGCTGCTGGTTCATCCATTAGTCTCAACGTGCTAATAGAATTCATCATAACCAGTGGCAACTCTATTGCCTCCTCTCCCTCGGCTCCCCCTTTGACTGAGAGAAACACCCACACACTCATCCTTGCATCATTTACCAACCAGCTCAGTCACTTACCATCTCTCTCTCTCTCTCTCTCTCTCTCTCTCTCTCTCTCTCTCCACACTTTGGTTGCCATGGGAATGAGTGGATCACGCTGACCTAATTAGACAGCCATGCAATGATGAAATATGCACAACAGGGCCTTCAGTGCCGCCGCGGACGTACAGTAGAGACAGCAGGTCAGAGCTAGCATTAGCATGAGGACAATCTCAAGCAGCTGGTGGAAACCTGCCTTCTGATTTTGGAGGGGAACGGCATTTCATTTGGTGTCAGTCAGAGCAAGGGATTGTGGGAGAAGAGGAAGGGGAGCACATGGAGAGAGATGAGAGAGAGAGGGTCGAGCAAGCGGTGTGTGTGGTGGTGTGTAGTGTAGATAGATCAGAGGGGGGAGTGCAGTGGAAGAGTTTAAGTGATGGGAAACGATAGAGAGTTAAAAGTAATACAGAGCAGAAATGCATTAAATCCCTGCTAAGCCACTGGTGCTGCACTGTACTCAACCTAAACACTGGTGTATAGAAAGTAGTTTCTATTGCCTTAAGCCACTCGGTGTGTTATTTAAATGTTCTGGTAAGCCATCATTGGGCATTCATCAAGCATCATTCAAAGTGCTCCCCGAACTCCTCCTTTTATCCTACTGAAAATAAAAATAATGAATGATTCTCGTTCTGTAATGGGGAGTAATAAAGGGGCTTAAGAAGTGTAACCTGCAAGCAGAGCATCCCTATTAAAAAAAGACTTGATAACATTATTCCACTGTCACTTGATACTACTGAGGTCTTAATTCTATTCTTTCATTGCAGTAACAGTATTAAAATACAGTGACACTCTATCTGTGGCAGAGATTTCCTTTTGGGTGCAGGACGGTCCCTCTGAGCTGCAGGAGGCCGTGCTGTTCTCAAAGGGTACAAGTCGTAGAATCGTAATGAGCAGGCGACACAACTGTGAGTTATATGACGCAGCAAAGCAAGATAATGTCCAGGCAGCAGTCGCATGTTCTTTGACTTGTTCTTCCGTTATCGTCTTTACAGTTTACACACGGATTTCCTGCGACGTGTTGCGATATTCAGACGTGAGCGGAGAAACACAAAAATGTTAAGGCCGGTAAAGCGTTCAGACAGTGCAGAAAAAAAACGTCTGCTGGAAAAAATTTAAATTTCCAGACCTAAATCAGTGTCGAACTAAAAAAAAAAAAAAAAAAAAAAAATCACTGATGAAAGGGATCAAAGAATAGAGACGGAATAGATTTGAATATGAAGTAAGTCTGGACAGTTTGAGGGGAGATCTTTTTTCATCTTTGGCTGCCTTGCATAAGATCAATCCATGATCTTATCCAGGACCACAATAATAGGTGCATGGGCTTAGCACAGAGACACTTTTACTTCTGAGAGTATGTTTTTGTCATTATTATTGCTGTATTTCATTAGTTAAATGTGCAAACTGTTACATAATGGATGCTTTCTTTCACCATGCACGCTCAATCGTGAGCCACAACTGCAAACCATCTCTACGTCTAATGGATTAATAGACCTCCCTTAAATATGCAAATGTACACAACAACAATTAACTAATCTGTGAAGCTTTAAATCAGTTGAAGAAACAAAATATAATGCGGTAACACTGAAACAATACCAGCTTGGTACAGTGTCATTACTTTGGGATGTTGTACATAACAGTATTAGATGAATGGAGGGGCACTGTGGTTCATCACAAACAGCTTGTCACATAGGGGGCGTCTGTGGCTCAGGAGGTAAAGAGCAGTCGACATGTCAAAGTATCCTTGGGCAAGATACTGAACCCCAAATTGCTCCCGATGCTGTGCCATCGGTGTGTAATACGCTCATAACGAGGTGTCTTAGCCGCCGTACGAATGCTTGTGTGAATGCAGACTTGTTGTGTTGTAAAAGCGCTTTGAGTGGTCATAAGACTGGAAAAGCGCTGTATAAAATACAATCCGAAACACATTCAACTGTAGCACCTCCCGTGTTTGAGAGTCTGTTTTATGTAATATCAAGGTGAGGGGGGGCAGCCAGAGTCATCTTTGACACGCAGCAGAGGTGATGTGCCCTGCAGACGTGGACTCATGACGCATGATGTGTTTAAGGTATGAACACAGAGTACTAGAAAATCTGCATCTGGCTTCACAGTTTAAGAGCAGTAGCCAATGTTAAAATGTCCTTTTTAAATAAGGTAGAAATAATTGCCTGCTCGTAAATATGTAACTATAAGTACTCCGTTAGACTCTGTCGTGCTCTCCCAATCCAATCCAATGGAAACACAACAAAAGCTGAGAACAGCTGCAGCATCTTTAAAACAAAGATGATGCCATTAGTGTCAGCCTCTGTGAAATCAGATTGGGAAACACACACCAGACGGCGTCCGCGTCTTACCTCGATCACTGTCGTACAGGTACGCAAACTTGTCCCACTTGTAGTACTCGATAAGGCTGAGGAGGGGCCCCTTGATATCAGGTCTCATCTGGATGATAAACTGCTGATTCCCATCCAGAGGGAAGCTGGGCGTGATGAAGGACACGTGAAGCGTCCCGCAGAATGACGTGATGGTGTTGACAGACTTCTTGTCGTAGAATCCGAAAATGGCGTACACTCCTCTTGAGAACTGCGAACAGACTGAAGCAGAGGAGAGAGTTTCGTTAGCACACACCCTCTAAATCTTGATTCGAGCAGGTAAAGAGTTCCTTGTAGTTTTCTTTCGTGCCAGGAATTATTTTGTCGGAGCAATCAGATATTTTCTTTTCCAAACAAACTCTGTTATAACTCATGACAATGCACATATCCGGAACCTTTTTACAATCCTTTAGTGCACATTAGGGTTGCTCACAAACATTAAGGGACGTCTCTTTCAGTTTCTCTTTGGGTTGATTAATGGATAGCTTTCCATAAGCTCTGCCAGGGGAGTGCTTGTGCTTTATAGTAAAGGATCCACTGTGCACCAGTCACTGTGTGCAACTTTTATGAGTGGCCTATGACTTCTTGATACAGTGGGAATAAGCAATGTTGCGTATGAGTCAAAACCAAAACCGCACATTAATTCTTCACATGGGACGTGCGTCTAGCATGATATGCTGTAATGGTGCTGTGTGTAGGAATTCTGCTCAGGCACAAAACCATTTCAGGCGCCTCCTGTGAGAATATGAAGCAGAGCACATATGCTACAGTGCGCCACTCCACCACGGCCTATTAGCAGTAGATGTGTCCTTGAATAACATCCTTAATACATATTCTTTGGCGGCCACTGAGCCTGAATCATTGCCTTTGTTAGGACCTTTCAGGGTGTGCAACCAGCATTTATGATGACTCTGTGTGTTTGCATCAGATTATTTGTATTACATCCTCATCTTGTTGACTCTGCAAAATCACCTCTGTTCAATAATTCATGACCCGTGCTCAGGTACAGTACAGTGCCTTTGCTGGCCTCTAACATTCATTATGCACAGAGCAGAAAAGGGCGCTGTGGACTGAAAGTAAACATGAATGCTGAATGTCCAAGTAATCCTGAGGTTGCGGGCTGTTTCTAAAATATTGTACCAGGGTCAGCAGATTGGCATGTTGCTTGTTAATGTGTATTGATCAAATGTAAGTTAATCAGGCTTATTGACTTGGACATGCGTGTCCACCAGTGTAATTAAACGAATGAGGCATTTCCTTTCCCACAATATAACTGTGATGACTTGCTGACAAAGGGAACCTGAGTCCATACATCAGATATTAGCTAGCCTGGTGTAAGCAGGCATCCTGCCATGTCTCTGCTGGCTGTGGCAGCTATCATTGATGAGATGTACACAGGCTGGGCAGCATACAGAGTGACTGCTGTGGTCTTAGCAATACGGGAATGAGGGAATGTGGTCCACAGATTCTCGCTTCGCTCTTCAGCCGTTATGCTAAGAGAGGACGTTTTAAGAATTAATGAATTTAAAGTTTTACACGTACACACAGCGGCCGCTCTTTACAGCCACGTTTGGGTCCAAATTAACAGCAGCTCATTAAAATTTGTCTCTGGCAAATGAATCATGCAGTCTGCAGTACTCGGTCATTGTCTGTTCTCACACGTTGTCCCTGCTGAGCAAGGCAGACTCACTTAGACCATGAAGAACTTAAATTAAACTAAAACTAATTTCTCCTGTCTCGAATAGGGTTGTGAAATTATTTCAGGCCCCCATGGCTCCTGAAGTGAAAGTCCCATTTAATTTCTGCACAGACGATGGTGCAGAGGGTGACCGATAGTAGGAGCACTTGGGTGGACGTGAAACTCTGGTTTAATCACCACCTACTCTCCATAGCAGCAGCAGCTGAGGCTCATGGGAATTGTAGTATGCAGTGCTATTTACTGTCCCAAAATGATGAAAACAAAATCTTTTTATTTCTATTGTTTTTATTTGTGTCTCGTTTCTCTCAATGGTTCAAGTTTTATGAGTGTTTCACCTCTGAAATGTGTTTGTACCTGTTACCATATCCAGCAGTGATGTCATGGCGGACTAACACCATGTATTAGCAACGTTTAAGACCAGGCTTTACTCAAGATTACTCAGATTTAATACCGAGTCTGGAGTACTGAAGTGCCGATTCTGACTTGAGTAATTAACTGTTCATCACATTCATCCGAGACAAGCCATTAACAGCAGTCCGACCACCTCCGTCAGTCTGTGGCGGCGTTCCTAATCTTTTTAGCAGATGACAGTGGCCAGCGAAGCCGCCACAGAGAGATCAGACCTCACTAATCTCATTTCACTTCCGTTTAACTGGGAGCCGACAGAATCCAACGTGTGTCGCCTGTTAACGGTCTAATGGGAAAATTGTTTTGTACAATTCAGTGAATATTCCTCAGAGCAGAGGTTGGGTTACATGTTAAACAGGTAACTGAACTGAACAAAACCTGAAAACAATGAGAACAACGCTGAAATGCTTTCACTTCAGGTCTGTTTCAGGAATAAAATTTTAGAATCAGGACAGATTTTCCTCCAGAAAATTACCAAAAATCTGGAAACCAACCAGAATACTCGTTTTCCTGACACTGTTGTTTCCTATGTAGAGGTTAGTGATGGTTACAGCTGATTGGTGGTTACAGTGATTGCTCTTCATCCCTGGGGTCACTCTACTGTACAGTATGCACATGTATTATGCAATTACACATGTGTAATTTAACAGACATTACGACCTTTCACCCATTCTGGATTGCGTTATAAACCTGTGATGTGGGTTAATGTAACCATGTAGGACTTTTAGTTTGAGAGTTTGAGCATTTTGTTGATAATATTACACTGTACCTTCATATTATAGCACTATGTACAAAACTACTTTAACTCAAAACAATGGTTCATTCTTTCAACACTGACTACATAGAGCTTAATTTTCAATTAATAGTGATTTTCACCAACGAAACCCCAGATTCTTAAAATATTTAATGCCGCTGTCTTAAATTGATTTTCATACATATTTTATGCATAGAAATGTTATGTTTCCGACTGCAAGAGGAAGTTAACCTAAGCCAAGAAATAAATAGTAAATGAGATCCCTTTGTGGCGAGCCCGGCTGTGAAAACTGGAGGACCTGTTGTTGAAAGAAAAATGATCATTTTAAATTATATTTGCCTGATTTTCACTCATTTTCTTAAATTAGTTATTAACATTTTCTTTGCGAAAGTAAAAATATGAGCAGTTCTCACCACGAGAATATCATATGTCCTTTGTTTCACATTGGCCTCCTCATCCTCCTTCATTCTCCAGCCTTACATCCCCTTTATTAATTCAAATCACCCCCTGTAGCTGCTGAAATAGAAGCCTCATCTTTGGACATTTATGCCATATTTTGTGTTGCAAAGCATGAGAATTATGGGACTTGTGACCCTCTCCATGACCGACAAAGCTCCCATTTGTTCTTCGAAGAAAAAAAATATCTCATCATGGCATCACAGAGCAGATTAAATATATTCCAGCACTCCTCACTGCCATCCCCTGAAGCTAATAGAGCTGTAGAGTTTCCTTCTGTCTCTGTGCCACTCTCTCCATTGTCATGCTTCTGAGGCTTTCTTTGCTGACGCTCTCTCGCTGGTGAGCTTGCTGAGTTTGCCCAGGATTAAAACTCTCTGAGCTCATGCTTAGAGCCTGGATATCCCCATGACTGCGCTGCAGCTTATGCCAGAGCGAACAGTTTGACAACATGTTACTTTATTACCAAATATAGTAATTCACATCCAGAAGCGATGCGCTACCCGTTTCTCCACACGGCGACTGTTCTGAGAGGACTGTGCTGGAATGTGCCGGGAAAAACAATGAAGAGCAAGAGGTTTTTAATGGGCGATCTATGTGCACCTTGTCAATGAGGAATTTAGAAATGTTTAATTAAAGAAGAAAAGCCAGCCACAAACAGTAAGTTCCAGAAACAGTGAGGATTGTGGATAAAAGCCATTAAGCCTCTGTCACATCTCGCTGCTTTTCAATGAAACCAGGCAGCATTTGCCCGCAGAAATCCCCCTCCGAACAGAGAAAAGAGAAGTGACTGGGTAAATCTTTTTCTTTGCAGTGTTGATGAGGTCACCCTAATTAGGCACCATGAGCAAAACGTTGAAACAAATCTTATTAAGGCTCACTGCTGGGCCTGGAAGCTGCGGTATGGACCCGGTTTTCCCCCTATCTTTCTGTTCAAAAAGATAAAATTTGAAAAAAAATCCATTTCTCACTTAATCTGGGAATGTTCAAGTAAGATAAACACACTGTCGACCTGGGGACTTGTAATCCGAACATTGTAGTTACAGACAATAGTGCATAGTGGATAATACGCTGCATGTGCACTTGAGCATGTGTGTCTGGTTTGTCTGTGTTTGGCTGCGGGTGTATGAGCCGGTTGGTCTCAAAATTCCTCTTGAAAGTTTTTCATTGTTTCATCTGTGAACCAGTAATGTCAAGAGAAATGAGCCTTTTGATGTGAAACATAAGATGAACTCCCGAGGGAGAGCTGAATATGTAGAGCAAGCGCAGGGCAGACGATCAATATGCACATTACTGTACGTTTCACATTTATTTAGCTGCGTTTAAAGTTTCACTACACATCAGGACAAGTTCTCTACATCCCAGTTTCCAAAAAAAAAAAAAAAACCCAATGTGATAACTTGCTAATCCCATTTCATGTTCACTCAATTGAAACGGTACAAAGACGATATATTTAATGTTTTACCTCATTAACTTCATTGATTTTTGTAAATATCTGCTTGTTCTGAATTTGATATCGGAAACGCATTTCAAACAAGTTGGAACAGGAGCAACAAAACACTGGGAAGTTGTGCGAATGCTCCAAAAACACCTGTTTGGAACATTCCACAGGTAAACAGGCTCATTGGTAACAGGTGATAGTATCATGATTGGATATGAAAGAGGATGGAGCGAGGTTAGGGTTAGGGGTTGTCTATATCCCTCTAAAGTAAAAGTGAAAAAAAAAGGTTTTTAAATTACTGACTTGGCTATTAATGTGCTGATATGCACATATAATACAGTGTATATAAGTTGATGAGCAGTGAATTAGACAGAAAACAACATGGATCATTTAGTTATGTTAGCTGCGCTCCAGTTGGCTTCTCTAAAGTTGGGCTTGGACTAATGGCTGGAAAAAATTCTTGTTTCTTTGTAACAACATCATAAATTGCTCCTGGACATTACTTGTACTGCAGATACAGTATGCACGCACTCATCAGGCACTCTGTGGTCATCAGAGGTCCTAATCACCTCATTATCACCAGCATGTTAAATTTGTCGCAGCAGTGACTCCGGCAGTGCGTCACCTTCTGAGGAGAAGGTGCACCCTGTGAAATATATTTAGCTGTCCCAATTAGCTGACCTCGTTTTCACCACTATGGCACTGAAGGCATCTCCACCACTGTTTACGTTACTGCTCTGTCACTGATCAAAGATTAAACCTGCATAAATTAACTAATTAGCTAATAGAAAGTCTGAACTCAGCTCACATCTAATACGCCTCGCATCAGTTATGAGAGGAACATTTTCATTTCTGTGTACAATTTATTCATTTTTTTGAGATTCAGTTAATTTGATCACCCCAAATGAGACCCCCAAACTTAACAGATGCACACCGAGGTTACGAGGTTTGATCACAATAGTCCTGATTTTCAGTATGTTTAAATGTCATAGGTGTCGTATCATGTGTAGGCTTCAAGACATCTGCAGCGAGTTTTAATCATCACATTTAAAAACATCTGAAGCAACATTAAGACCTAGTGGCTTAAACAACACACCTTTTAATTAAAAACTAGTTAGGAAAATACACTATTGTACTATTTAATGGAAAAGCAAGCAAGAAATTGTTTAATTGAAGGTTTTATGGTCAGTTTTTATGTAGCTGTAGTGATCACAGAGGACATTCATTAAATCAGCAGCGGACAACACTATCTGATATCTAGTAGAGGGCCAACAGAGGCCCTGTGCATCAGCAAAATGATGAATCAGTTTAACACTCTCTCTCACACACACACACACACACACACACACACACACACACACACACACACACACACACACACACCACGTCAGTGTGGCGATGAGCATCAGCAGTCCAGTCACAGCTATCAGAACTGACCGTTAGATATCTCACCCTCTCCAACACTCCTGTTCGCACCACAGAGAAAAAGGCTGCTGGTCTTTGGAGATTTTATGTAAAACTGATCTGTGACCCGCCGGCGAGGCGGCTCAAAGCCACCACCCCCTTCCACCGGAGCAACCTGAGCACATTTTTCACTGATATAGTTGCTGCACGGCTGGATTTTGACCTTGTGTGTCTCCAGAAAACTGGAAAAACTAGGTAGTTCCAAAATGACCCAGATTGCTGAACTGAAGTGAACTGGAATGTTTTCGGTGACTAAAACTGCTTTTAATGCTTATGAAAAACTCACTTTAAGCGTTCAAGAAAACAATATGCTGACTGCTGGTCAGAAACAGGATGAGAACCGCAGTCCACAGTGTCAAAATCTCATGCTTTCTACCCCCAACCAACATCCCCAGCCTCCTTCCTGACACTTATTGCAGTATAACATTGTCACAATGTTTTGCAAATGCAAGGTCATTGTCAAAATGTTGACCAAAATATGAGGCAACCTTTACAATCAGCAACATATTTTTTGCAGGTAACATTATGCTGATTATGTTCATATATTTAACATGCAAAATGTTCACTGTAAACATATTTCATTTGTTAATCCTGCAGTATCTGCAGCTTGTAACCGAATCATAATTAATGATTTAATGGTTATAATGCCACTCTTGTGTCTGTATGAGGTTAGCTTAGCTGAGAATAAAGACTCATAGGCGGGGAAAACAGATAACCTGACTCCCTCCAAGGGAAACAAATTCTGCCTATCAGCACCTCTGAAGCTCTCTAATTAACTTGTGCATGAGAACGTTGTCATCATCAAAACTAATGAAGTTTTATAACTAGGCTCGGGTACAAAGACCACACCTCGAACACATCCTATTTCTGCACAAAACTACTGAAGCTCACCCTCATCTTACTCCTTCATCCCTTCATTCCTCCATCCTCATCCCATCAACACCCTCCTCTCCCTCTGGACCCTTATACATCCCTCCTTCACCATCTGGGCTCTGCTCCATCCATTCTGAATCGTGGGCTGTAAATGTAATCTTCAGCATTGCCAGACTTTTCTCATCAGAACAATATTTTTGTGTTTCTAAGCAGCAGACACATTTAATGCATTTAAAATCATGTTTCAGCTCTCCTGGGTGATCTTAACACTTTTAAGGTCCTCTTACACTGCTGTAGGTGACGCAAAGAAGATGCATTTGAAACTAAAATCACTGCTGTGCTCCTAAATCCTCGTGTTACATCAGACTCTTTCGTTGTGAAGCATTTCCTTCCCCATCATTAAGCAGAAATAGAAAATGGTCAGAGACGTCTCTGACTTGAGGCTCTGACATAAGAACAATTTTGAGACTTTCATCTTTTCTTTTCATCTAAATTAATACGCTGTTTAGCCCTCAGCCGAATTCCTATTCTCACAATTCCCAAAGGATTTCTTTAGGTTTAAGCCTCATAAAAGAGCTGTCACCAGGCTGCAACCTGCAACACTTCAGAAGAGGAAAATATTTATCAATAACTCATGAAATTCAGGGAGCGGAGGCAGTGTTTCTTAACTTCTCAGAGCTTTGTCTGCAGCCCATAAAGGCTCGATCTGGTTTCACTCCCTCTGTTGCCAGGGTAACATATTTCAGCCATGTTCGCTCTCCACACTGCAGAAAACATTCACCTCAGCATATCATTTCATGTAGCGTTGAGGCTTTACATGTCATTTTTCTGAAAGCAGCAGAAGAAATTGGTTAGATTTCTCGCAAATAGCATAAATACTCCACATGCACACTGTTAGTTTTCAATTCAAAAAGGTTGCAGAAACTTGAATTTCCTGTATGAGCAGACAAACTTCTGAAAATCTTGTCGTTATGAAACTCCTTCATTGGTAAGAAGATGTGCATACGTGCATCGCCGCACCGCAGGCTCTTGCCTGGGTAATAGCTCTCAGTCACAGTCTTGAGTGGCCAAAAGGAAGACTTCTGGGAGGTGTCACTGTGGGCCAGCGAGGCGCACTGGGAAGTGTTTTTGTCTGCCTTAGAGCAGCTCTTCCGGCAGCTGGTTTCTAGAAGAACAGTACAGCTCAGTTCTTATCAACTTGTGACTCCCCTCCTCCCATCTCCCATCCTATTTCTCTCCGTCTCTTTCTCCCTCTCTTCTTTTGTTCACTGACCTGTTTCCTGAAGGCTTTCTGACGGCTGTGGATGGAGGATGGAGGTTTCACAAGAACAGAGTCTGATGAATGCTCTCTGTGCTAAAGGCCCAGCGTTGTACAGCGCCCCCAATGTACCCCCCGTCATTTCAGCTCTGCCATTTGTTGTCATCTGCACACTTTTGAAAGCTTCACCAGTAGCTGAGCAGAGGGGGGAGGAGTTGGAAGCTGCCTGAACCGCTCATCTATGCCAGTTATTGACTAAGTTGGACTGCTGACTATGGCTACATCACGCAGCACGAACTAACGACGTACTGCGCCAGCATTTCTCCAGTGAATTTTGAATCAATACCATAAATAACATCAAAGCAGCTCCACTGATTTTATACATCAAAGTCAGTTTATTTGTCGTGATTAGTGCTATTCAGCCGGTGAAAACAGTTGTATGATTCTGTGGCCCTGGAGGGGCTTTTTCGAGTCCACAAAAAAACTACCCAAGTGATGTCAACAGAGTTTTTTTTCCAAATGTAGGACGAAGCCAGACTCTGTGGAAGAGGACCCGCTCCCTCTGTCGACATAAAAAGCTCCTTCTAAGGAACAAAAACACGACCATTCTTATTTTCAGGTGAGTATACACATATGAAAACATAATTCTGAACATTTTCTTCCATATCTGTTACTCAATCCCCCAAAATCCTGCACACTGGACCTTTAAATGAACAGATACAGATAGAAAATAACTAAAATAAACAGTGCATATTCCAAAGAAATACTAATATCATTGGTCCAACCTGAGATAAAAGATTAAGCAAAATTCAGTGATAATTTTTGTCATCTTTTTGGGTGATTTGTGTGTTATTTCCTGTATCAAAAACACAGACTAAGTCTCAGGTCTACGTCTTAGATCTGAAGAAAGAGAAGCACAGTGCTGCGTTGCTGAGCACAGGCCCACCGATCCATCCCACTAAACACAAAACAGAATTCTTCACCCTTATTGATTCTACGAAGTCGGCCCATACATCACACACAGCCTCTTTGTTCGCATTTCATCTGCCTCCTGTAATAAAACATATCGTGCGTCCACTGACCTTTAGTGAAATACCAAAGCAGACTTCGGATCTGCTGTTCTATTGTTCTAATGATCTCGGACCTGCCGGACCAAAATTAGTTACATCTATAAAAACACAGCTTCATCCAGCATCTGAGGGAGCAGCTGCCATCGCGGCCAGACACTCAGCGTTTGCTGAGGATGAATAAGGATCAAGTCAGAGAGGTGGAGCCAAGCAAAGAGAGAATACACACGAGCTACTTTTTATATAGCAAAGCTGAATCTTAGTATTGTTTTAGGAACAGTGTGAAAACTCACAGCCTATTTAGAGATGCTCTCTCTCTCTCGTTTGTCTCTCCTGAAACTGTTTTTCCCTTAATTCTGTTCTCTCTGCCAATAGAGGAACCACAGCAGGAGAAAGATGGAGCCATGAGACGCCGCAATGAGAACTCGCCACCGCCCTGAATATCATCTCCCCGCATCGCTTAAGATGACCCCAGGCCTCTCATCAGCTCACCATCACCATTTGACCCCTGACTCATCTCCTCTTCCCTGGCCCTTGGTGCATCCCTCCATCCCTGACCTTTCACACAGCCATTTATCCATCACTTCATCTCAATACTTGAATCGATCCATTCAGAGGTGACGTGGTTTAGTGAAAATAGCATTTGTGTAAAATGGAGGATCTACGGCAGCCATGAGGCTTTGTGGTTATTTGTCAAATATTTTATCGAAATATTCTCTTTCGCCATTTAGGTCGATTCCACATTATGTTCTGTCACCATAACTCTTGACTAAAAGCAGGTATTTCGGAAAGTAGTACTAGCCAGGGACCAGACCAGTACAAACAAACAGAAGAAGGCTGGCCTCTAATCAAGGCTGAGTAAAACACAGTCAGGAAAGCTGGAATTACTTTCACTCTTGAGAGCACAGATAATATATCTGGTATAATGTGCATTTACAAAGCACTAACTCCATCAATACAACAACAACAGAGCTGCACCAGTCTGTTGCTCTGAGTTTCTCTTTTTAACAGGAATACTGTTTTCATTAACTACTGTATTTAATCAAAATTATTCCTGCTTTATTTTTTTTTGAATTACAAACTTACCAGGAAATGCTGATAGACTTTGTTATGGAGAGAGCTGATGAGCTGATGAAATAGTATTTATTTCATTTTAAAAAACCCAATAAAATTATTATAAAGGACTTAATACTATGGAAATGTATCATGGAAACAGGTAAACACTGAGTTTGTATTAACAGTGTGACATCAAACTAAAATAGGAACAGGTCGGAAAACACAGAGGCTTGTCACTAAAATATGATACGATATACTTATTAAACAGGACAAATGGGAAATAAAAGTCCGTCTCATATATAAGCCTGTTTCAAAAGCAGCAATTGAGGCAAATAAATAAACTTCTTAAAATAGCCTATACTGCACTACAAAGTATACGACAAACATTTCTGAATGTCGAAAAGGAGGTGATGAGACGCACGCTGACTGCTGTTTGCATGAAACATCCTACAGAGAGGCAGACAGCGACTCCTGAGAACGACTCCATTTTTCATACACAGTGCTCCCTGGCGCTGTTTAAAACACTTTTGACATTGTGCCATTGTCAGAGCTTACACAATTTAAATTAGCGCCAGCGAAAAGTCCCGTAGAAAAAGATAGAGATTACACAATACTGCTACTTCAAAAGGAAGCAAACGAAGATGTGACCTTCCAGAGACCCCGGTTTTCAACAATACAGCGAGCATTAAAAAGTAAGACTGAGGTTGCAGCTGCAGTGCTTTTCATGGGATTTGATGTCTTCCTTACTGTGGGGGATTTTCATGCAAATCTGACTATTTTTGATAAACGGCTCTGTTATATATAGAAGGCTGCTTTGTTGTGCAGGCCCGACGCAAAAAAAAAACAGAACTTGTTATGTTGACAGAACAGTGGACCATGACATACTGATATTTGCTCAGCAGTAATCTTTCTGCATGGCTGAAGAGTAAATAGCATGTGCATTACAGCTGTGTATTGCAGTATTAAATGTGATTAGGGTAGTAATGTAGACACTGGGAGGATTACGGACGCTTTTACTCCCCATTTACTAACTCTGTTCAGTCAAGCGTTCCCAAATGCTCCCAGAGGACGAAGCCCACTGTCTTCAGTGACCCCCTGACTTTTCCTCTTGTGGCACCAGCAGGTCAAAAGTTTAATTTATCCTGTGAAATGCTGCAACATCGACCAGATTTGACCATTAACAAATAACGCGGCAGGAGCTGAAGTTAACCCACAGTGTAAAGTAAAGCCGGTATGCTTAGTTCAAACACTTCAGAGTGCCAAGAGGACGAACTGGAACAACTTTCTGAATCCCACAATTTTTCATCTCGCTATCAACAGGTCAAAATTTTACTTTACCTTGATATTCTCATCACCTTCAACTGCACATAATGCACGTTAGCAAACGGTATCATGCAAACTCTGAGCCTATGTCAATATTAAGTTGGTGAATGCAGTAAACATTACACCTGCCAGCTTCTTAGCACTGTCATTGTGAGCATGGGAACATGTTCATGTTAGCATTCACAGACTCCACGGAGCCGTGAGTGTGACTTTTTGACAATTATCATGAACTGCAGTTGAAAACAGAGTTAAAAGTAGACACAATATGATACAAATCTGAAATCCTATTCATTCAGCCAGAGCTAAGATAGACTAAAAGGTCAGCATTTGAAGCATTTATTGGTTGTACCGCTATTACTCTGACATCCTTCCAGTCAGCAAATGGTGAAATCAGAAAATGTCCGATAATTTATGCAGCTGTCCCCTTTTCCAAGTGTTTCTCCTGCTGTTTTATCCCGGCAGGGGACGAGGAGCTGCTGAGACATGTGAGGCCCTTTATTCAGCTTGTGTCATTTGGAAATGTTTGTGCTGGACCTGACTCTGTTAATATAATGTAGGTCTCAACACCAGAGCCACATGCTCCAAACTCAGAGGCCGCCTGTGTAACAGCAAACTCTTGTCCCCTTCAGGAGCAGCAGCATAACTTTAGTTTCGCAGTGTTGAGAGAGGACATTTGGGAACAGTTTGGAGTTGCCTCTCGCCTGCTGCATCATTAAAATCTCTGCCTGTCTGCTGCTTGAGTGTCCACAGCAGATTATATCGTCTCTGAGTGTGTGTTTGTTTGCCCGCTCTGTCACACACACACACTGATCTCACCTGCCAGCGATCACGGGTTCTGACCTCGTTTTTGCGAACCCGCCGCTGGCCGAAGCCCCATCTCTCTCTGCCTCATCATATTTCACTCCCATTTGTTTTCTTATCTGCTCCTAATTGTCCATGTCATTGTCCATTTAATGGTTTTGTCCTGGCACCTATTACATACTTGGCCGTCCTTGTTGTCGATCCCTCTTTGAATTGGTTCTACCATTGGGGATTTAACCTTATCTGAGTGTGCGAGGTTGACACTGCTGAGTAGCTACATTCAGCTCGACATTATTGTTTTTCACAATGTGCTGTTTTGTAATATTTTGCTTTATATGCTTTTTTTTTTTTTTTTTTGTTACGCAAATCACTGCAATGATTCATGTGCTCTTACAGAAAACCTGGGGATAAAGTGCTTTCCCATTAGCATTGTTGCAATTTCCGCTGACTACTACTTCTACCAGTGGAGGTTCACAAGGATCAAAAATTACTAAATGCACCATTAAAGAGTCAGTTCACCCACATTATAAATATATTCTCCTTCAGCCGTGGTGTTATCCAGCCACAAAGATGAAGATGAACCTCAGATTCAATTTAATTTGAGGCACTTAAACCCTTGAAACTTACATAAACAGCCAAGTCACTTTCCTTGTTACTCCAGATGATCTACAGAACACCTTATCACCAGCTTCTATAGGTAAGATAAGATAAGATAAGATAAAACCAAAACTGTCTGCATGGATAGACACCACTACAGGTAAGTGGCAAAAACTTCAATATTAATATTTTTCACTGACTGCTGTTTTGGAAAAAGAAAAACAGGGTCTTTAGAGGCACATCAGAAACGTTCTTTGCCTCCAAGCCTGTGAGTGGGCGAGCCAGTATATGTCCTTGATTGACAGCTGAGCTGGCAGAGGCAATGAGACACAATGTAAACACATTTCACTGGTAACTGCAGCTTACAAGCCAAGGACAGACAGCATTTTGTTTGCAGCTGCATGAAAAATTGAGTCTGTACCATTGAATTTCTAAACTGACCAGTCAGATAAATTGTTGCAGAATAAGACGTCTCTGCTTGTAGATAAGGAGGACACATTAGCTAGAAAGCAGCTCTCTGTCTATACACAGAGAATCAGCGTTAAGTTGTTATTCGGCCTCATGCAAAGACAAAGATTCCACAAGATCAGACTAAAAAATATACATTAAAATACACATTTTAAGGCATCACATTGCACTTTCAACCCATGGCTGCTGTAAACACTGTTCTAATCTCATTCTTGGAAAATGCTGATGTTGCACTCATTTCTGCCACCTTTGCTCTCATCGTTCACTTTGGAGTTTTAAAAGTAATCCTGCAAGTTGCAAAAGGACATTTTGTCCTTTGTTTTAATCTCTAAGGAGAGCGGCAGGGTAACAGATGAAAACTGCACAAAAAAAGAGAACAAAAGCAAACATGAAAATACGCCCACATAAAAGAAAAGAATAAACAAATTAGTGTTTCCATCAACTGGTTTGAAGCAAATTAACTGGACTATGCAAAGCGGCAATTTGGCTTCGTTACGCATGGCTGTAATAAACAGAGTAGAAGAAGTAGAGGTTGCAAATTGGAAGCAAAATCAGTTGTTTGACAACTGCCAGTAAACCTCAAAGAAGAAGAAGAAAAAAAAAACTTTGGCCATCTACGAGAGAAAAACAGAAAGAGGCCTTTTGGATTTTTTTCAGGCATTATGAGACTATGTGGGAAGATGCTGAAATCAAAAAATAGCATCCCCTTCTCGTTCTTCACTTGGAAGTGAAGCAAATGATCTGTCGTGTGTGATAAATGCTTGTTACTTCAGTAACTTACTCGGAAGAGGGTTTTCATCTGCTGTGATATAAGACAGAATGTCAAACCCTGGTGCTTTGCCTCGACCCTCAGCGTCTCATACGGACCCTTTAGCGTCTGTATGAGATGCACCAGACTTTAATCTAACTCCAGTGTAAACCCATGGCAATATTAGACACTCACAGCAAGGTGACGTAGTATTAATGACATTCACCCAGGAGACAACAAGAAGGAAGTCAAACCAAAATCTTTTCCTAAACCTCAGCAAGTAGTTCTGGTGCCTCAACCTCACCAAACTGCAGCTGTTTTAAAACTTCAACCACGTGTCAGACAGGTTTTCTGGCAGGAAGGCTTTGTGTGTCCCTGGGATGAGAACATGTCAGACACCTGGAGCGGTTGCTTCAGGCGTCTGAAATTGCTGCAGACGGGTTTATATTGGTTAGCTGAAAGCCCGGTGCATCTCATAGAGATGATAAGGGTACATTGTGTGTCTGTATGAGATGCCGAGGGGTGTGACAAAGCATTGGCATTTAATGCTCTGGGAATGAGAACAAGTTGAAAAAGACAAAAAAAAAAAAACCTTCAATAAAGACATTGAGGATGCTTGTTTGAGTTTCCACAAATCTTTTCTCATGTTGTACTTAAAAATCTGCACAAACATACGTTCATGGAAAGACTAATCTAACCCTCACTGCACAGCCACCTTAACAAACAGAAAGCTGTCCTGACTCCAATCCCTGAGCCCCCTCCACTGAGTCTATCCCTAACTGACCCCTGAGATCAAAGAAGCCGCCTGTAGACTGTGGCCTTACTGGCCTTCACATGGCCAAACACCCGTGCCTCCTTTCATGGGGACAAACAGCATCACAGAGCCGAGCAGCAGGGGACCAGACCAGCTGAAAACCAAATCAACTCTCACTGTGAGAGTTCACTCTTACACACTCGAACCTCCATTTGCGATGATGATACACAGTTTTCAGCCTTTATTGTCCCCAAGTTTGAAATGAATCATCTTTCTAGTAATATGTCCTCACTTTATTTATCTTGTCTTTTTTGCTTGTATCAACATTTAGTGAAGATCCAACACGTGTGTAATAACGAGAGTTGAGTAATTTTGTGAAACCTGAGTAGCACATATCACATACCATTTGCACAATTAAAGACAAATATATGTAAACGACACAGAAACGTGCTCCATATTATTATATTTTCTCAACATTTTAGTTTTTTACTTTTGGAATTGCTTTCTTTTTCCACACAGATGCATACAGCTGAATTCAAACAGCTCGGGTCTGTTTTATGATGAATGGTGAAAGGCATTCTGGGAACTGGACGAAATCAGTAGCTAAGGAAGTAGAGATGTCCAGCAGAGACCTTAATGCAAATGTGGGAACAAAAACAAAAACAAAAGAGCATCTTAGTTGTTTTTTTTCTTTTCTTTAAGATGTTCTACATGAGCAAGACACATGGACAGTGCACTATCAGGTTCACAGCTTGCACCTTTTGATAATTTTCCCTGGGACTGTAGAAAATGCAACTGACAAGCCAGCAGCTGCTGAGATGCATTGGCTACGGTCCAGATGAGACCTTTTGTTTAAGCAGGCAGACCATCAGGGAACAAGAGTACAATAGCACTGTCTGCAAAACAGACATTACTTAACAGCACCGCCGACAATATCAAGAGATGCTTCGAGCGGATCAAAGCTCTAAATGAAGTGGACAAAGTGAGCTCGAGTGAAGAGACGGGGCTGAAGAAATGAGAGGAAATGCATTCATCAGCCCTCCATGTTGATTTCCTGGGTTGCCTGGAGGAAGGAGACGGTTCTTAAGAAGCACGTTCTTTAACCGAAGGTTCAACAGGTGAGAGAGCAGCTGATGTGAGTCAACATTACACAGAACGAGACTGAGGATCAATGATGCTTCTTAATTAGAAAATGTGAAATCATTATGCGTAATGTTGGACAAAGCGCTGTCAGTCGCCCCACATGCATAGATGTGCTTTTTGTGAATTAACTAAAGTATTAATGGATTCATATCTTCATTGTTGGGCTTCACAGCCGGTTTAAAGCGACTCCGCTGTCAAAAAACAGGCACGTTACGACTTTTTCCCTGATGCTATCCACCTTTAGCCTGAGTCATCCTGCCCTTTCGAAAGGACACAGCCGGCCTAAAGACAGTCACTCTCACATTTACATTTTGCTCAGCGAGACATAACATTACAGCAACAGAGAGCACAGGGACACGTCTGTCTGTGCAAACCGCTCATCACAATGTTAAGTTGTTCCGTCTGTCGTTTTCATACATCATTTCCTATTTCTTTATCTTTCCCTTTCTCATTCTCTCCCCACACACACACACACAAACCACACACACTTAACTCCTAATAAGTTTGACAAGAACACCCTGTAAGACCAGACAAGGCAGCCGGATCAAATCTTAATCACCGCGATGATGGGGAGGACAGATTCTCCTCTTTGCATGCTAATGAGCATCCCCCCTTCAGCAGAAAAGGCTACTCTGTGAATTAAAGGGAATTCAGCTCGTTCTCAGTTAAGTGAACTTCAAACAGACTGTGAAGATAGTTGAAGGCCAGATTCATGTACACAGAAACAGTCTCTTAAAGTCAAGATGAAGTGCCTTTTTAACCCTTTTAGATCACATCCTGGGTCATATTGTGTACAAGTTTTACAATGTATGCTAAAAAAAAAACACATTTCTTTATGTTCATATGTCAAAATCCAATTGTGTTTTATTCCTATAAATAAATGACCTCTGAATGTTTTGTCCCCTCTGTCTGTCCTCTTTCAATCTATACTTTCCATCTGGACTTTAAATTGCCTGAAGGGTCTCATAATGTGCTGTTTCTGTAAAAATGTTAATAATAACACGGTGGCAATGAAAAACAATAATAATCTTTTTTTTTGGTTTAACAAGTGTGTAATTACGTTAAAAGCATTCTCATTTATGATTTTTATTATTTTACTTTTATTCTGTAAAACTGAATTAATTTCAGTTCAACATGGAGCTGCAGGGACAGGTTTTGTTCTGTTTTGGTTAAAGTTGAAGGAAATGTCTCTGAATATCTTCAAGTGACTTTTCTGTCAAATAACTTCAGTTGCATGTTAATTATTTGGTGTTTTAAGCTGAAGCCTAAATGACTTAAATGTTGTAAATATGACCATCTGCTTCTGTTTTTATGCCTTGAAGCTGCTACTGAATTTAGAAGTGGACCGTATGGCTGCAGAACTCGTGCATGAAGATATGATGCTCTTCATCATACAGTTTCAGTGATGAACTCGACATCTGACCTACAATCATTTTAGCTGCATCTCTGTGACACAGTGTCTGACACTTATGATAGATTCCTGCCACAGCGACCGTCCTCTGAGATCTGACTTATTCACATGCTGAAACGGAGACACTGTACGTGTGTTTAGAACTAGCTAAAAGGCTGCAGAAGAATCAGCGAGGTGTTTTTATTTTCACAAAGATATGGGAGGGGACATCTAGATAGAGGACCAAGGATAAAGCCTCGGTCACATCTCTTTAGGATAAGGATCTGTGCTCCGAGAAGACAATCTTTGGATCTCTATTTGCAAACCAAAGAAATGCAAAGAAATTTGTCTTTTGTGGCTCTGGTGCAGAGATACAGAGTCCCGGTGCTTCAGACAAAGACATTTGTGAACTTGAACACTGTAAATGAATGAATGAATGGACGAAACCTTGTCGTCTCAGTGACTGGAAACAGGATATCTGTTCTGAAATCAGTTCTGAAGTCAACTGCATTTTATGGTCCACACTGAGGTTTGATTAAGATTCATATGTTAAACAGAAAAAATGATTTTTAACTTTGTCTTATGTGTACCTCGTGAATATATTTGCATAGAAAATCAAAATGCAGTATAGATTATCTTTTAGATTGTGTTATTGACAGTTTTGGTGAGTTTTTGCGATGAAACATGTTTTAAAGTGATCCATCAGAGCCTGGTAACTCTCCTAAAGCCAGGAGGAAAACAAACAGAAGCCACCGGGCAGATTCTGTCAGGTTCAGCTTTGTCTGCCTGCTGAATAAATCATCATTTTAAGGCCCTATTCTGGCTCAAACATGTTGTCTGTGTAGCTGGTGAATTTTAAGAGGTACTAACCACTGTCGCTGCAGGAGAAAAAAGTTTGCTTCCTGTCCAGCTTAGGGCAAAAATGCATTTGAGCCACCTGCCTCGGAGGCACTGACAGAAGGAAACTGTTGGATGTGAGACAAGAGCCGACTTCCAGCTGAGAGCCTTTGAATCTAACTGATGCTATCTCAGCCTTGTGTTTTTTGAGGACAAAGTTATATGGGCTTGGTTGGGGGGTGTATTCAGGGCGACCAAAGATCCGCAGAGGGTTCTTTAGCCTCATTTTCTGACCGGCCAGCTCACAGGCCTATTTAATATTTCACAGCTCCCTCTGAAATGGAGGAGAATGCGCTTAATTAAGTGTGAACAATAAATTGGCTATAACCAATGCTCCGCTGCGCATATATGGTTGGTTTAGGCTTTTGATCATTCACCGAGGTCCCTGAATGTGTATGTCCCTGAGATACTATGGGCATGTAGATGCATGAAATTACAGTATGACGTGATTCGACCATGACGAACTGGGACTTTGAAGTGTTAAATCGCCGGCCGGCTGTCAGTGACCTCAAACTGCTCTGTTGCTCTCAGAGGAGGAAGAGTGGTTTGATTTGAAAGAGGTGGGCGTCAGGAATAAAAGCATGGGAGCGTGCTATAGCAGAATATAAAGCTTAATGTGGCAGGCGAAGACACAGACCCACGCACGTAAGCAGGTGCACAGTGTAATGTAGACATTTTTCACTGTTCAAGTGAACCTTACTGTAGACAGGCTTACGCTACTTATCATTAATTGCTGATGTCCATTTCGATGTAAATAATTAAACGATGTTACCCAGAATGCCTTTCAAAAGTCCTGTGCTGAAGTTGTGTAGGTGGTTTGTCCCATTGGAAGATGTATGAGTTCAGAGAGGATGATGCTGTGACGTGTCTCAGTCGTTCAAGTGACACGAAGTTGGTCAGAAAAGGTGTCACATTTTGCACTGCTGATGACAAAAGTGCGAGCTTCAGCTGCACTGCACTCTGGACGCTGATGATGAGACAATCATGCATAATTTAGACTTCAGAGGGGTTCCCAACCTGCTTGACCTCTTAATGCAACGCAATGTCTTCCTGTGACCCTTTACAGCGTGCACATCTGTGAGCATGTATGGAGTTCAATCAAAGTGATTTCCCCTCTCAGACTGTTTCATCTGGATAAGTTGAATCGGCCTGTATTTCACTTGAAAAGGCTGAAGAATAAATCAAAGCAGCAGAGGCCGAAATAACCCGACCAACCTGAGTATTCTTGTAGTCCCAATGAGTCAAAGCCATGAAACACTTGATTGCTCAATACTGTCTTTCATTAGACTCTCCCTGACTGGTTAATTTCAACATCTTTCAAACTAAACGCCACCTCCAGAGCCACAGAAGACACCACACAACTGTTTTCACAGGCTGAAGTTGACTCCTGACAAGCAAACTGACTTCCATGTACAAATTGATGGTTCGCTCCTTCAATGTTCAGTGTCGCAGTGCAGAAAAGATCCCAGTATGAGCCATGATGCCTTAAGTCCACAGAAACAAAATAAGAAAGCAACGCTTTCTAAGTGATGCTCTATCAGGGGAATTTGTTGTATCTGATGTATTGAATGGTGGTAAAAAAAAAAATAATAATAATAATAATTTGTCCTTTGAAACTTTGAAAGTTAAAAATCCAACACCAAACAATAACATGGCCCCTGAAATTCAACATAAATACCCTATAAAAAATATCCTTTTTAGTAGCAGTGAAGTGTTTCAGGGCGCATTAGTCATTAAACCATGTGGGGTCTCAGAGGTGACTCTATTCTCGGAACTTTGAAGAAGAATCTTGGAGATTTATTGCACTGGGTGGACAGCACACCAATATTACTGCACACACATACATGCACGCACAGTCACAATGACTCCCCTGGTCTTGGCAGCAGATGCAGGCCTGTCCAGATGAACTGTTATTGATGGAGGAATGCATCATCCTCCCTCCCACTGTCTCTGACACACTGCATTGATGAAGTATGCTGTTGCACAGGCCAAGTACAACCAGAGTGTAATATGTCTGTGGGGGTGCAGATCCATACATTCTGAGTCTTATTTCACAAGCTTAAATTATGTCTTAACTGTTTCATATTGCAAAGAAATAAAACTCTAACACACTTCATCAGAGTATACAATTAATTCAATTATCATAAGTCTGCAAAAATCGAAAAAAAAAAAATATGAAAACGAGCATTTTGTGCCAACTTTTGCTGCTTAAATGTTTTCAATACTTTGTGCTACAGACAGTTTGCTCAAGACACAAAACTATTGAGATGCAGTACTCTCTGCTCACAGGTCGTAAAAATATCCGATCCGTCTGGATTTGAGGAGAATGGCTAATCTGTCACTTCCTGTAGTCCACTTCAGTAGAATTGTATTTAGTTGCACATTTTCCCTCGTGCTTCCCTCCGCGTTAAAGACAAATGTGCTTTTGCTGGATCTGAAATGAAAGCTCACAGCAGCAGCTCCTTGGTAATGGAGTGTGTGAGGAGTCCTGGAGCTCAGCGAAAGCTTACAAGAACCTGCAGTTATAATGTTTTAGCTTTCAATACGCCGTGTCAGCTTCAATACTTCTCCTTTTATTCTCCACTGTGCGCTGTCTCATAAAGTGAGTTTTAACAAAAGGCAGAGTGGTGGTTTTAATCTACTATAATTACACATGGAGGTGGACTGTGAGGCAGACTGCCATCTACCGGTTTAAAACCGACCCCCCCCCCCCGCCATCCCCATCTCACCTCATCCCAGCCGCCCTCCCCCCTCTTACTTCCAACTCCCACTCAAGTAGTCGATTAGTAGGTAGATAGAGTCCATTCACACACAATCTGAAAACACCAAAGGTATGCAGCCTGGGTGCTGCGTTCAGGGACAAGAAAACTCCACGGACTGTCAGCAGCCTTTTCAGCATTCAGCGGCGGTCATTCCCTCAGCTCGACATCACAAGTCAAGTCATTGAGGCTCACTGGTAGCTGTGTGCAGGTCTTAGTGATCTGCTATTTCAATGTTAAAGCCTTACAGTAACTGAACCAAAGCTGCGCCATTGATGTGGAGGTGATCCATCCTCAGACTGATCTCTCCTCAGTTAATTACATGCAGAGGAAATACAATGCTTGACCAAAGAAACAGCTGAAAGCATTCAAGGATTGCGGTTCATTGATTTTATCAAAACTTTGCATGGTTTGTTTCATGATCGAGCTCAATCTAGACAGATATATGAAAGCCAGCAGTTGGATTTTGTGCCATAAATCAAGAAAAGGAAAATAAAAAAAAAAAACTTTGCTGATGTTTATTTATATCTTCCAGATCCCCTCCATGCTGTTCTTTGTGTTTAAGATGTTTTTCACTCCCTGACCTTTCCAGAACATGTGCAGAATCAAAACACGCCAAAGTAATCGATTACATGCCACAGTGACTTAAAACCCCCAGTGGCCTAAGCGAACGGAGGATTACTCCACTTTTGATTACAATTGATTAAGATAAGCAAGTTAGGCGTTTAGAAGAAACCGTCTGCAAAGGTTTGGACCTGATCGACGTCTAATCAAATGAGTGTTTGTGCAACAAAACACACACACTGAGGACAGAAGGAAGCAAACCGGGCGGAAAATCACACATACAGTGGATCCATCCAGGATGTGGCTCACATGCACTGATTCAGTCAAGCAATGGAGAAGCAGCGAACACACGCTGTATTTGGAGCAGATGTATTGTTGGATATGGAGAGCAGCGCGCATACACCTCTTTTCCCTGGAGGACGTACAGCGTTCGTGCCCTACAGGGGACACTGATATTTGTATGTAGCACATCGACAGGGCTCTGGCCGGGATCTGTCGGACGCGATGAGGCGCTCCCAGCAGGAAGCTTTTATATGGTAATGAAATCGATTGGAGCGATGCGCGCACCAATCAGAAGCGTTTGATTTATGTGTAAGGGACTGTTGAGAGGAGTAGTCGCTTGGCAACCGCCTAATGAAATGTTCGAGCTGAGGCTATTAAAAATAGCGACCTCAGAACCTACTTGCTGCCTCTTGTTGCGGCTATTTCAAAGGAAACTGCCAGCATCTTGGCTCTTTTGATAAAAGAGGATGATTAAAGCTGAAAACTGGCCGCTGCCTGATCGAAAAACCAAGTGATGGAGTTTGATGTGCGCTGTCTTTAGACTCCAGAGTCGTGATTTAGGTTTGGTGAAAAGCTATTAGTGTGTCTCCGGCATTTTCCCAAGCAGCTGCCAGTCATTTCAGGGCCTCGGCTGTTAGTTTATCCTATTTATATATATATATATCCTATTCAATCCCCTGTATATGTTAAATCGTCGCCCGGCCAATACGCGTGACGCTCTGTGTAAATCTATGGATGTGGGCTGTCTTCTAGGAGCCAACAATGGATGAACACCGCTCCTTCCGAGCCGAGAAAAGACGTGACAACGGCACACACTGCAAAAAATGTTCATCTCAGCAAGTCTCACCTCGACACGAACGCGAAAAGCCCAAATAAATGAGGCGAGAGGGGTTAAATCGATTCGAGTGCAGGTTCGCGTTTTATAAGGAGTAAGGAAGAAAAAAAAGTCAGATCTCTACATTGGTGGCTTTATGGAAACGGCATTTGATTCCAGGAACAGGTTGATGTTCATTGCAATCAAGTGCAATCTGCCTCCACTCGTTTACTTTAACATAAAACCGGTGTGTTTAAAAGACTGTCGGTGGAAAGAACTCGTAGAATCGATGGTTTCGCAGCGTAGCTTTGTTTGATCTCTGAATCCGAGGGAATAGAAATGGGATGGATGTGACTGACTGTTACTGTGGAAACCAACTTTCCACTGCCTACACGATATCGTTCATCCTCAACTACGCATCTTGGTGCCTCGACAATGTTTGCAGACAGAATATAGATTAGAGAGCTCCGATGAGTTCCATCTCCATTGGAACAGCTGATACATTTACCCAAACTCCTCTCAGAAAAACGCACAAAATGCACATGAACATTTCATGGGTGATGTGAACGCTGGCAGGATGGATGAATTCGGGTTCTGTCTGAAACGGGGGTAAATGTGCTTTTCACTTACAGCAGTTGGTAACAGCAAAACTGTTCGCCACTTCCAGATTGTCAATGTGAGGCGTCAGTCTGAATTCCGAGGTGCCAAACTGAACCATTCCTATCCGAAATGCGCTGTACTCTTGATCCGCACCCCTTGGAAAAAGTCCCCCTGAAACCGACACAAAATATCAGTTAAACCTGCACAGTTTTCTACGGTGAGACACATTTTCCGCACAGACTCGCTGCTTTTCAGCCAATTTCGTTTGAACCAAATGGATACCTACCAATCTGAACACTGGGCGAGCCTCCAAGCGCGCATCCCCATAACACCAGCAGAACTGAAACGGATAAATTCACTATCTTTTCCATGTCCACAGTTCAGGTGTCCACATCCACCAGGGGAGTCTGATATTCCTCGCTCTCTCCGGAGACGTTAGATCCGACACATATTGGAGATCTTCAGCCCTGGGGAGAAAACAAAAATACTGTGCTGCAAAGGATGTTTTTTACTGCAGGTGGCTCGCAGTGAAAGGACACCAGCAGTGAAGGAATGGTCGCCTGCGATGTAGGTCTGCTGTCTCTTCTTCCGCTCCTCCTCGTCGCTCCCCTCCTGCCGGCAGCTGATACCTCCTCTGAACGCACAGAGACACTGCGCGCCTCCGCTCGGCGCGCCGGAGATCCTTTCAGCATCACACCCACAAGTGAGGAATGTTAATGAGCAGGCGGACAGAGACGAAAAGAGCCGAGCGGCAAACACTTGGCGACAAGAGGCTCCACATCCAGTGAGAACAGAAGCTGTGGTCTCAGGGCTATCGTCTCTGCTTTGTTTTATTCGTGGAAAGACTGAATTAGGAGCAGAAAGACATGGAAACATTCGACGCTGTTGATTCTTAACATCACAGGACCACTGTTTGTGTGCAGCTTGTTGATATTTTTGATGGCTGCCTGTGTGAAGCACAGCCAGGAATCTCCAACCTTAAAGAGTCTTTCAAAAGGTCAATCTGTTTTCATCAAAGCACAGTTGTCAAAAGGATTACCAACCCAACACCAAGCACTTCATGTGGACTGACTTATCCTGTTGTCTCCTCCACCAAGCCACCACAAATATGTTATTTCGTTGCATGAGTTTACTGGGGTTGCAGCCATTATTCTAAACATCGGTTAATGTGCAGTTACTGTCTAGATTAATCATTCAGTCTGGTGCAAAATGTCAGTTCTGATTTTCCCAAGGTGACACATTCAGGCAGCTTGATTGGACAGAATGATTAAAGCAGCAGATGCAGAAACAGGAACTAGAGTATTTGTTGGCATGTTTGCTTGAAAAAGGACTGAACAATCAAGGGGTTATCAGAATTAATTTTCTGTCAATCAATGAATTGATGAATAGTTTCAGCTCTAAAGTTCATAATGAGTGAGCAGGCAGATAAAGGTCACTCAAGATCAGCTCAAGAGGTCAAATGGATTGTGAACCAGACCTTAAAATAGGGTGAAAGTGCCCTTAAATAAGATAACACTGGAGCCAAACAGCAGCAGCAGCAGCAGCAGCAGCAGCCTTATATCAGGCATATGAAAACACGCTTCTGCCATCTGTATTTAACATTTTCAGACTGAAGATAAGTTCAAAAGCATCATTTCTGGAGGACTTACTTCTCCAGTTGAATTCACAACAGTGCTTTTAACCATCTGGAAGATGTAATTCTTTCTCCTCTAATAGTTCCTGAATGCAAAGTGGAACATTACTGAAGATAACCTTAAGAGCTGCTGCTGACAACATATCAGACGAGAGGCAATTTTGCAAAAATACATAGTGAACAGACAATTTGAATTGAGACCTTCAGATGTTTTTTAGTCACTTGAAAAACAAGTCGCCTCTAAACCATGTTAAAGGCCAACATTTCATACTGTGAAAACTCATCAAGTGCATCTGCTGGAGGCCATCACTCACGCCCTCCAGGAATAACCATCAGCTGAATCTCCTCTTTAACTTTGATCTAGTGCTTATTTCCACCCTCTGCATACAAATTCAGTGCAAATCTATGGCTTGTTGGAGCTGCCATTTTGAACAGGGTTAAATGGAGGAGAGCTGCTTCACAACCAACAGGAAATAAATGGCATGCCTGTCCCCTGGTTTTATGATATGCATATCTCAGCCTGCACAGACAGGATGTATATTAATCATCAGGCGGTGTGAGATAGCAGTCTGGGAGCAAACTAATGAGGCTCAGAGTGAGTGGGAGCTGAGGGTGGTGGCAGTGAGAAGCAACAGATTTCAGCACCACGGACAGCACATCACATGTAACACTGGCTGCTTTGGAGCCTTCAGCGCCGCGAGGACACATGGGGTGGAAACTTAATAGAAATGATCAGTTTATTATAACTTCCATCATTCCTATTGGCTCAAACACTGCATTCACCAAAAATAACCACTGAAATCACAGAATACAGTGACACTGCTGCACTAAAGTGTGACAGCAAGAAACACAAAGGGTCACACGATCAGATAGGCTGCAGGCACGACAACAGTTCTGTCAGATCATCTGAACTACTGTATTTGGAAACAAAACTGAATAAAAAGAGAGATGAGAGCACCTCAAATATCAGCAATAATTCATCATTGCACAGAAAAGCAGTCTGTGTGCAAAAACTCTGGCAGGTTTCCAAATAGGAAATAAACAACAATTAAAGTTGCTTCATTATTATTTGTAATCTGCTTCAGTGAGACCATGTGGACACGGTGGACCTGTGGACAAATGTCACATTTTCACATGTTCAGTCGAACTGTAAAAGACTCTTAAGGTCACTTTAGCGATTAGTTAGTTGGAATGAATTAACAGCGGACTCGCTGATCACTGACTCTGTGATGGTACAAATTGAGAGATCTTTCCAGGACTTTTCTTGGAAATCAGTAAGAAATATTGAGTGGACATATAAAATGCTGTGCTGCCAATAGTTTTACTGTTTGCCTCAGTTTGACTGAGCTAATTTGTCCTATCAAGTCCTATTGACTTGCACTGTTCAACCCTGATTTCAAAAGTTAGGACGCTGTGTAAAACATAAATAAAAACAGAATTCAATCACTTGCAAACAAACTGTGTCTGCAGACAACAATTAACAAGATGATCCTGAGCTCATGCAGCACTTTCCTTTATACCATCATGTGTTCGCAAAGTGGTGAACCTCGCTCCATCCTCGCTTGTGAACGACTGAGCCTTTCCAGGATGCCCCTTTCATACCCAATCATGATACGATCACCTGTTACCAATGAACCTGTTTACCTGTGGAATGTTCCAAACAGGTGTTTTTGGAGTCTTCCCATCTTTCCCAGTCTTTAGTTTAGTCAAATTCAGAATAAGCAGATATTAAAATCAATGAAGCTGGTGAGATAAAACATTAAATATATTGCCTTTGTACTGCTTTCATTTGTGTGTACCTCAAATAAGGATCAGCAAGCTATCAGATTTAGTTTTACTGACGGTATTTAAACACAGTATGGGGTAGAACATGAACAGAACAGCCATGCCTTTGCTTTCTGGTGGCATTCTCATTAGAAATCCTCCTCACGGCAGAGCAAATTGCATGTTCAGCCTGCTTGTGTTTCACAGACTCACATGTGTTGATCTGTGTGACCTTGTCTGGAGCTTCTGCCATGCATGGATTCACTCTACTGCTGCAAGATTGAAATGTAATTTCAGTTTGATTATCTTACAGCACATTCTGCAATGTACTGAATTTGCAGCCAGTGAGATAATTTAACTGTCACAACGCTGAAGAGCATTCTGATGAGTTTTCAGGAGTGAAATGAGACTAACTTATAATCAAATCATGAACCCGCCGGCTGTGTGAGTATGTTTACCTTTGAGCCAATTTAGACAAAATAACCACATGAGTGAGATGGAAATTTTACACAATGCTAATGAAAGCGGCTGGTCTTCCCGGAGAATCCAACACTTTGTAGCAGATAAAACCGAGTCAGTGACCTTTAGAGAAATGTTTAACCACTCAGGTTTGTGTGTCCCAGAAATCCTGTGCACTGCTTCCTAGAAAGCATTTACATCTCTGGCATTTAGTTGGTGCTCTTATCTGGAGGGATTCAGCGTTTTTGTGTCTCAGTCAAGGGCTCTGCATCATGACACTTAGCTTGTGATGGACAAACACTGGCTGTTGTTGTGGGGATCTGACACATGACCTTTCAGCAACAGAAAGCATATTTTAATGATCCCCCTGCTGTCGTTAGCTGCAGTGCAGAGAAACAATGATAAATGTTTCTGTGAGCGTTCTCTGGAAGTCCATTAGGACTCCAAAAGGAAGCCTGATTACTCTCATCTACAGTTTCATTCCACATTTTGGAATTATCTTCCATGTTTAGTCTGACCTTCAAAAATGGGTTTGTGGAGAATCTCAAGAGATTTGCTACCCTACATGTTTTTTTTTATATATAAAAAAAATGAAATGAGGTGAATACTCCACTTGGATGCAAGAAAACAGATTTTACAGCTTGAAGTATGAATATGTAGGTTTCATTTTATAACTTGTATGGAAATTTTCAAAGATTATGTAGCTGTGTCATTCATTTTCTTAAATCTCGTCACTCTTTTCAGGAAGTTCCACAAGCCTTTCCCAGCAAACACACATATACAGGCACTCACATTCATTAATACGTCTCCCATGCGGCTGAACTGCATTTGTCTCATGAGGTGTTTGCCATCAAGTGGCTGTGCTGCCCTGCAGGCTCACTGGCTCATTCAATGGAAGCATTATTTTTTGAAGTATGTTTATTATGTCATGTTGAACATTTAGGGTTCATCTCCCTCAAGACAAATAGAATGACAAGTCCAAATTAACAGCTGGACAAAAGAATGCAGGATGTGAGTTATACTCTAGGAAAGAATGTACATAATGCATTAGGGATTAATACATTTGCATGCTTCTCTAACTCTGATCTATTATATAAATGCATGCATAAAACATTTTATTACCTCAGGCAAAAAAAAAGAACTGTTGCCAAGTACACTATGGTATTAAAAAGCTTAGCACAAGAACACCCACGAACAAAATGCATGTTATATGTCCTACAGCCAGAACAGAATCAAACAGTACAGATCAACAGAATGAGAGTGAGGACCATCAGTGACGCATGTCTAATCATGGACATTAGCCATTAAATCTGCGATGGGAAACTTCTGACCTCCAGGCTGTACAGTCTGCCTGTGAGGCAATTAATAAAAACAAAAAACAGAATCAGACATACAAAAAAAGTGGTTAATATCATGTCAATCCATCGAGAACAGAAAATTCAGAGTTGGCCTTTTACTGTTAAAGTAAAAGGCAAACCAGTGTGTCTACGTTAGTTTGTGGTGACGAGCTCGCCGTGATGAAAAGGCTAATCACGAGCGTCATTACAGCTACAAACATGCTGAACTGGACACGCTACAGGGACAAATGTGTTTGGATAAAGTTAACGCTCTTCGGTGCAGTTTGGATACGCAGCAAGCAGCTTTGAAAAGACCGCATTCTGACAGAAACAGCATTATGCTGGCGAGTTTTGTGGTGAGCGAGTTAATAGCTAAGAAGCTAAAACCTCATTGAGAAGGAGAATTTGTGAAGTTGTGCCTTGTTGCTGTTGCAGAGATGCTGACACCAGACAAAGTAAGTGTGTTTGTTTGCAATAATTCATAGAGATGAAGGAAAACCTGACATGGACACTCAGTGATAGCACGCGTCTTTGTGATTTGGCCTTCATGGTGAACATGACCAAGAACCTCTCTGAGCTGAACCTCAAGCTCCAGCAGCTTCTCAGCTCTCTGCTTTCAAATGTGAAATCATTTGAAGTTAAATTAAAGCTGTGGCGAGTCCAACTGGAAAGAGGAAACTACATTTTCTACTCTGCAAGAACAAAAGCTGCTGTGACGTCTGAATCTGCTGCTGACATGAAAACTCCTTCAGACTTTTGATGAGAGGTTTGAGGACATGAAAAATAAGCAAAAGGAACTGAACATATTTGCTTCACGTGCGTGAAAACCGACAACATGAAATCACTGAGCCTCAAAACTGAGTCTTACAAAGCCTCAGTTCCTCTCAAGACTCACTGACTCAAACCCGGAGAACCAGCTGCAATTACCACCACCACCATCATCATCATCATCGTCATCATCATCATCACCATCACCATCATCGTCACTAACATCTGACATCAGACGCCTCGACAAGAGAAGCAGTTCCAGCCATTGCATTAGACGTTAGTGTGATATATGTGTTCAATAATTTAGTAAGGCCCTTGAAGGATGTTATAAAAATTAAAATGGCCCTTGACGGTGAAAAGGTTCCCCTCCCCTGATTAAAACTACTCATTCTGCTCTATTTCGACGAGGCTTTGGTGAGTCTCTGTGTTGTGGAGTTGCGGTTGATCAGGAAGCTGAAAACAGCGGCTCCTCTGTGACTTACAGCTGCTGCTGACATGACAGTGTCTTCGAGGCTGTTTGAGCATACAGTAAAGAGGTGATGTGAATACATAACAAGGCCTTTGGACACTCAGAAGTTGCTAAGCCAAGCATATACCGCCATTAGAACAGTTCTGGGGAGTTAAACCTGCAGGGATCGGTCCCAAGGTCAGAAAGAGTGCTGAGAGTGGACACTTTGACTGCATCAGCTCATGTCAGTAGCACTCAATCTGTATGTTGCACTGAGTTCCTTTTATATTTGTCCTGTAAAACACTCTTTCAGCCTCCGATCAGATGGCAGGTTCAAAACTGATGACATAAAACCCTTTTAATCCACAAGTAAGTCATGTCAAAGTGATACCTTTAAAGGCTGTCATTATGCACGTTCATGTGAGTTTTAAGAGTGCAAAACCGTAATTCCAAAAAAATGCCACTTTTAACAGATTCTTGCATTGAAAGTTGGGTTTGTAATTGGTGCCTCTATAAGTTACGAGTCACATTTACATAAAATATAGCTTAAAGTTAATCACTATGATTTTGAAACATCAGCCGGCAGAATTTTTGTGCTCGAGCTCCCCGAGATGAAACCATGCGACTGTGCAAATGTGAAAAGGTGTTGTGCCGTTAAACAGCATTCGGGAAAATATTTACTCATCAACAAGCGTAATAGTTTCCAGCTGTCTGCTTTCTGCATTTCATCTTTTACATCTATTTTTATTTCCCTCGTCCTCTTGGTAATGATGCATTCCCCCGAGCTGCGTGCTGCTTGATGGTTTTCATGTTTCCAGCTGAGCAGTCCTTGTTTTATGACCCTTTGGTCATGTGCACCCATTCAGAATATCCACTTCAAAACAGTAAAATTGTTTTCAGTTCTTGAAAATTTATTTAGAATTGAAGGTACAACATGGTAGTTTGAGAGGGGGGTGTTGAATTTTACTGTTCTTGAGTTCCATTTTCCCTTTCTCTGCTGGTACCATCCGCCCTCCTCTATTTCCTCCAGGATGAAGCTTTCAGACGTTATTTCACCTTCAACATTTCATCACGCTGTCTCTCTTCACTCTGTCGTTTCTCTGTTTTGGGCAGAACTAACTGTAATGACGGCACTCACAGTCACAGCTTTTTCCCAGATTGGTTCAGTCTAGCTGGAACCAAACTTCTCGCCACCTTGACCTCTGACAGGAAATGGCATCCTCCACACTTTCTAGGCTTCCACATTTCCAGCTCCGCCGAAAATCATCAGCCACCAAGCGGCCACCGTGCCTGCATGAGACGGGGGCGGAAAATCGTGGCTGACCTGAAATCCACTGTGGCATTCGGAAAATAGCCTATTATGTTGGAGGGTTCAGATAAAACCGTGAAAATTCCCTCACGAAGGCAAGACACTGCAGGTGAAAACATCGGTTTTTCATGCACTGGCAAATTTTGAGATTTGGGGCTGTTTTGCATAACGTGTCTTCGTTTAGACAAGTGGAAAGAAAACGTCCAAAATACACGCTGAAGTGTTTATTTTTGTTCTGTAAATCCATGCAAACGAGTGCATTTTTAATTAGACAGTGCCTCATTTACATATTTAAACGTGGGAAACTTGGAGTACAAAAACTATTTTCTTCACATACAGAATGAAGTTTTATTTCCCTCTTCACCTGTAGAGTCTCATTTTTTGTCAAAAAATTCATGGATTTTTACAATACATATCTAAAGATGCTGTTCTTTCAAAATGTTTTTTTCCTCATTCTCTGAGCCAGAAATCCACTTGAGTAGCACTTACATGCACCAAACTTTCCACTTTTATTCCTATCTCTATTCTGAAGGTTTTTACACAAGGGTGTCATCACATATCATTCATAGCCTGAGATACATAACATTTTATTCCTAAAAACATGGCAAAAATGGATTTCTTTGTGGCTGTTGACAGTTAAGAGTGATTAAAAAGAGATATCCAAAAACTCCCTCTGTCATAACCTTTATACTTATATGACACCATAATGAAATGAGCGTGGCTTTATCTAATGTTCAGATTTAATTTATGGAAATGATAATGCAAATTGGGGCATATTTAATATAATAATACATAATTTGCATATTTATGCATAAACCGTCTGAAAACTTGTAACACAAAAAATAATTGTCTTAAGGACAGTATTTAAATGGGGACGTTTCATGGTGTCTTTTACAGCTAGTAGTTAACATTTGTATACACCTGTCATGTCTCACCCTGAAGCACAAATATGACACAGACTGCAGAAGTCACTGGACGGTAGGTGATAATGGTGGATGGGATGCGGTTTAATGTTGATCACTATGCGATCAAAATAAGCTTTTGATTCTGAAAATTTGATGGACACACTGACTGAATACACCGATGATAGCGTTACGCTGGACGCAGCTTTTGATAAGGAAGTCACTGGTGACTGTATGTATTTATCTGTGAGGCTAGCAGAAGGTTGTAAAAGCACAACACTGATGTATGAAATCCTTGTTCACAGTAAATGAGCTTCCAATAAGCCCCGTGGCCTCTCCTCCCCCACTGTTCCTCCACTAATCATTGCCTGACTGTCATGGTGCTTTTTCTTGGTGGCCTGGGTGGCAGCCTGGTGAGAGGTCATGTTGGATTAGAAAGCACCCTGTGTGATATAGGTTACTGCACTGAGCTACTAGCAGGGTGCAGGGGTGCGGGGGTGGAGTGTGCCGACACACACGCACACACACACACACACACACACACACACACATACACGGACACATGAGTCACACCAATGACAAGAGCTGCATTTGATACATCTACAGTCCTGGTGGTGTGGATTGTTTCCTTAACCATTAAGCTAAAGTGTTCAACATATTTTACAAAAAAGCAACTGCTAACATGCTCAGCATCGCTTCATATCTTCAAGGTTTCAGACATTAATAATTAAATGTAGTCCCATCACTGGAAATGTCTTATAAACCTGTTTTGTGTACCAAATGGAAAAGCTTTCAGTGCCTGTATTTTAGCACGAAACGGGAATCCGACTCCTTTTGCCTCGCCTTGTGCCATTATCATACTTCACATACAACCTGGCGATACATCTGCTTCTGTCTCTCAGGAGAGAGCTTAGTCTCTTCATTAAACAAATATAGATGTGACCATTGGAGGGCACTGCAAGGCAGAATCACTCTCATTTGAGATTCAGTCAGAGCTCCATTGAGTCCTCACATCAGCCAAAATTAACCACAAATCAATACATTTTTCATTAATCCGTGAGAACATATGCTTCTCTTGACGGTTCAGGTTTCATCTGCAGTTTTCAGAAGTCGAGTTTCAGTCTGACTCCCATTCTGCGTCTCAGGCGAGCGTCTGTTGTGACAGACAAAAATTCATTCCCATGTCTGTAACCATGGCAGCCACAGAGAGGGAAAAAAGAGGTCCTGTTTTCTGATTTTGTGCAAACCGAAAAGGAAAAAAAAAAAAAAAGCAGCAATGACAATTTTGCTCTCCTTTACACGAGCAACGATGAGCCAAATTGCCTCAAACTTCATTAATATGACCATGTTGTCGTGACATAAGGTCAGCATGTATCTTGCTTCATTAAACCAGGGACAGATTTCATATGAGAAGTCTCACAATGATAGTCAGGGGTCATTTTCCAAGCAGGTTTGCATGAATAATAGATGGCTGGTTTGGCATATTGGGAGAGGTCAAGCCTCGGTGGGAGAAACAGATGTGTTGTTGTGTGATGCAGGGATACATGTCGGCAGAGCGAAGGGAAGATGCTGGGGATGCAGATGATTTCCAGCTATTTCAAGTCAAAAGTGCAGGGTTGAGTGTGAATCCCCAGAAAGAAAAAAAAAAAAAAAACAGACAGTGTTTAAGAATTCAAAGGTGTTCAACTTTAATCACAGCAAATGGTGAAAAGTCATTTGATCATTTATTGTCTTTTTTAAACTCTGCTTGTAAATTTCACAAACACATGGCCACAGCTCACGAGTGACCCATTTACACACACTACAGGTGGGAGATGTCAGATGTTACATTGGTTGAAGGAGTGGCAGTGTCACATGACCATCTGGACAGGAGCAGAGTGTTTCAAACATTACACTTGTTGAAAGAGTGGCAGTGTCACATGACCGTCTGGACAGAAACACGGTGTTTCACGTACCCACTTATCTTTTCAAGAGCAAATCATAATAAAATTCAAGAAATACTCTGTATATATTTAGATTTTATCTCCATAGACATGCACACTTTTTAACATGCAAGGTAATTACAGTGTTACACTTTGCATTGAAGCTTAAATAAAATGCTTTAACTTATGAAACTCTGGGACAAACTCCCGCTTTGCAAGGGCAAAAAAATCAAATAGCTATTTACAAATGCTCTTTTATAGATCTGTGCATCTTCTGCTCGGTCTTAGTGGATTTGTTTACACACCATTCATCACATCAGCTATATCTGCAATCCTGCGTTAGTCTCTCCAATACCATTATCAATAAATAAAGTATTTCAATACAAGATGCTATAATATCCATTTTAGATAAATAAAGATTAAGTTCTAATCATTTTAATACACAATGATGGTAGCTGGCTATTTCTATGTGAAGATAAATGTAGTAATAATAATAATTCTCTTTTCTTCTCTGCAATAATCTTGTATGGCTAAGATTCACATTTCTCACTGTTCACTTTGGAATTCAAATCAATCAATAAAGAACTCATTTGGAGTGAAGTGGTGGGTTAATAATACTAGATAATCACAAGTATATGGACCAGTAAATCACATTAAAGAAGAGGAAGGAGAAGGGGAAGAGGGCTCGGGCGTACAGGTCGACTCTTTTGGCAGCGGAGGGGATGACCGGTTTCGGGGGAGGAGGTTTCTTGTTGTTCTTGGACTGGGATTTGCCGGCAGCAGCGCCGGTGTCGATCGCCTTCCCGTAGCAGTCAAAGTTCGACAGCTCAAAGTCCCGCGGGAGCGAGCCCACGATGCTGAAGTCGTTGGTCCGCAGGTCTGACTTCGAGGTGCAAACCTTCTTGCAGCGGGTCTCCGCCACCTGGGTGCAAGAGAGCAACATGAGGGACATCAGAACTGATTATTCTGCAGCATTACGTTCACTGCTCTGCATGTGTCAGTCTGAAACAGACACCCTATTTACACCTGCCATTCAATACCCTGATTGTGATTTAACCTGATTACATTTACACCTGATATTAATGTGTCCATATTGAGATCTGATCGCTCCGTCCAGCCTCTTCTTTTTGCTCTTCTTCTTCCCTCTTACAACCTCCTCTCAGTTGCATGGGTCCAAAACAGCAAGAACAAAACAAAACAAAGATGGCAGCCATCCACGAAGCTGTGCCATGGACTCTTGATTGCCTTTCAAAGCAGGGAAAGAAGCCGTCTTCAAACAACCACAAGGCTGAAGACGAAAGCAGAGAATGCTGTTTTATGCTGCTGCTTTTATTTCAGCTGTGGTCAGTGCCATCACTGTGCAGAGGACGATCTGGGAACACAGTCAAGACTGGTGGGAGATGATGGTGATGGGTGTCAAATGTTGTCATTTGCAAAAGACTGTGACCAGTGTTATCTGGTATTCTTGAGACTTGGATCACAATCCGTCCTCTTTATGTCTCGGGTACATGTACAGCTTGATCCAGCCAAGCACTATCCGTCTGCAGCCCGATCACAGAAAACATATTTTCATGCAAGGTATAAAGGGGGTCATATAAACCGAGATGAGATTAGGCTAACAGTCTGCTCTGCTGCTGGCTGCCCCTGAGGCAGTGTAACCACACCAAAGCTCAGCAGCAGACTGTCTATATATCAGGCCCTTTGCCCCGTCTACTGTGCCCAGGAGCCTTAGCGTTCTAACCTTTGTCCTCCTTACCTGCCCGCCTGTTTATGACACCTGCCTGCTCCGTGTTTAGTTCTGTTTGCCATCGCTGATTTACGACTGGTCACTGACCTTCGCTCCAAAACCTGACAAACGTCTTTTTTTTTCTATCTGATCTGTGCGCTGCTGAATTGTTCCATAAGACCACTTCATCAGGGCGTCATGATGGTGCAAATTTCAATGTGTTCGTTCTTATTTCTTCTTTCTGTCTACAAACATTACAAACCATGAAGATTTTATATCTGCTAAAGCTGTTTTTACAGGTAAAACAACACCATCCTGCACCCAGAACAGATTTGTTACTTTGTCCCCTCTCTCTACCCCTCCGTCTCTCCCCTGCAGGTTTAT
The DNA here is from genome assembly GCF_051107435.1 of Chaetodon auriga. Taxonomy (NCBI): domain Eukaryota; kingdom Metazoa; phylum Chordata; class Actinopteri; order Chaetodontiformes; family Chaetodontidae; genus Chaetodon; species Chaetodon auriga. The sequence continues at coordinate 23,490,632 of NC_135082.1, read as the reverse complement.
CTTTGCATCTATCTACTGTGCACTGAGCCCTTTTTGAACCACAGACATCTGACAGTTTATTTACATATCTGCTATTAATCAGCTTTTCAATCTCTCTGTTGAATCTGAAGGATTCAGATTCAATCTGAAGACTTGGCCTCCTTTAAAAAGCACTGAAAGAAACAACACCCCAAAACTAGGTTGTAAACAACATGCATTTTGATTTTCTCTGGCAAGAAAGCTGCAGGAACTACATCTATTACAATACTAAATGTGGTCTAGTTTGTCCTTGGTTGTGAACCAAACTGCACAAATCATCATGTAGAAACATTCCCTCCTTTATAATCACACGTTTGCAAAAGACAGCTGAATGCTCCGCTTTCTCAGTCGACTGTTGCACGTGTAAAACAGCAGCAATGATGTCTCTTAAACGTCACATCCACGCCGCAGGCGGGCTTCATCTTAACATTTAAATGAGGCTGTTTAGGATCGTTGGAGTCGATTGAAAACAGACTAAAAACCCAGTAAAGGAGCTGTTTGATCCTGAAGCCTGGACAGAACTCACGCTGATACAACAAAACTACTGTTATTTTAAGAGAAAAAAGAAAGAGGAGCCAGAATTAGATTTGCTTTGTGCTCTGCTGTGTTGCCTAATATGGTTCTTCTATCATCTAGGGTCTCATAGCCCCTCTGTACCCTCTATGTGCTTTCATATCGGACAACCAGTACTTATGAGAATCAGCAAAAGGATGTAGTTTAATGTCATCCAAAAAATCCCTTTCATCAACTTCCCTGAAGGCCTGCGGGGTGAACAGGATCTAATCAGACTATGGATGCTTACTCACTGAAGTCATTAAGCTCATTAAAGCTTCATTATTTTGATTTGGTCTTGACAAGAAAACCCATTAAACCTCAATGGAATAATGTAATTCTCTCAAACCAAATGTGGTCCGGACAAACGTGGATTTAGAGGTAAATTAATTTCAATTAGGCGTACAATTGGAAGAGCTGTGCAACATACTGATGTCCATATGAGTGTCAGACTTGAGTCCTGACTGAGCTGTGTTTACAGTATGTATGTGCTGGAGACGATGCCAGATTTTAATGATTGGATTTCCGTGTTTTGCATTTAGATTAGATCTCTGTGCCTGAGGATGTTGGATCTGGAATATGCATACTGCCATTGTGCTGTGTGTCACTGTAGGTGGGAGGTTGCATATAATCATTTACATAAACACAGACATGCAAACACACAGTGCGCTCGTCCACAAAGCAACAAAAAGGCACCGTCATTGAAATGCTGCGGCGAGTATCTACAGCATCATTACTGATATGAACTCATTACATTACTTATCTAAATCATATACAGAGCAGTGTGTTCCAGAGGACTGAGTGAGGATGAAGAATAACTCCGTGACCAACACACACACACACAAGCGCACTCCAGTTATCAAAGCAGATCTACTGACATGCAAGGTGCTGACGTGAAGCGGCGTCCCTCCGGTCCCGTTCACCGTGTTGTTCCGGGCAGCGGGGCTCTTCCCCGCAGCCTTCTCCTTGGATGCCATCTTGGCCTTCTCGGCCTCGATGCGCTTCGGGCTGTTCAGCATCACTTGAACCACAGCGTACTCCACCAACGAGGCGAAGCCAAACAGCAGGCAAGCGATGAGCCAGATGTCGATGGCCTTGACGTAGGACACTTTGGGCAGCTCTGAAGCCAGGGAGGTGCACTCAGAGGACAGCGAGAGCACCGAGAGGATGCCTGAAGAAAGAGATGGACGAGTAACCTTGTCAGTCAGCAAAGTGAGAGGAAGTTGGATTTTTCCAATACCTATATTCAAAATATCTTTCTTCTGCCCTGCACTACTTGTTTTTTGATTCTATTCTGCTACCACTGTACCTAAAGAAAACCTTTTAGTCATATAACAACAGAACAATTTTTCTCAAATGCATTAAAAGAAGTGGCCATATAAGAACTTATTAATGTAAGAAATGTAGTTATGACTTAAATCTACTTATGTGATTACAGAAAAAGCAAAACATGACAATAAACCAGGTGGTACTTGTCAGTTTTTGATGTTTGGTGCTACAGACAGATTTCAGTCTGTGCCAAAAAGGATCAATACTCAGCCATGACTGTCAACAGACACGACTGACATAGACAGTCTTTCTTATGTAGGTGAAATGCTTGTTTCTGCTGAGGAAATGCATTTGATTAACCTGCTGCTGGGAGAAAAAAAAATCTTCTTCAAAGCACAAAACACTGAACAAATGCTTCTTACAGAACGCACAGAAGCCATAATAAAATGCTCACACCCACACAGTTTATGAGAACATGAACGCAGTTAGACATTCACCATCTTTACCTCCTTTATTAAGACACCTCCAAGAGCTTCAGCCTCTACTGTCTAGCCGCCTCGAATGATAGTAATTTTAAATTGATTTTTATCTCAGATAGCCAACAGGATTACAGGTTAGAGATCCCCCGAGCTCAGCAGCACTCTTTCAGGCCACAGTGGGGAAAATTACAACAGCTCTACGGAGGGTATTATAACCACCCATGAAGGGCTTCGCTCCCGCTTCCCTTACTGTAATGAATCTTTAGAGAGATAATAAATACAATATGATGACTGATGGGTTTTGCCTCCAGGCCTCATTATGGTCACTCATCAAGGGGGAGTTCGTACAGGGTTCAGGATTTCTAATCAAACTGCTCCATCCTCTCAGGAGCAAACTGCTATAGAGAGCATTGTCAACCTGGAAGCCCACCTATTATCTGCAAGCAGAGAAAACATGAAAGGCACCAATACTGAAATAGCCTTATTTGCCTTGTTCCCAGTGACACACTCAGCTGCATGCACAAAATAAAACTAGCCTTGGTATAAGACAGAAAAACACAAACATACATTTCTGCAACAGAAAAACCATTTTCACTGTTACATTTGCTCCCATCACGTGTGTGGAAAGAAAACACGGTGTGTAAACTCAAGAAAACTCACGGCTAAATGAACACATGGACGCACATACACACATGGACATGGACACGCAAAGGTACCGCACAGAGCAATAAATGAGAGTGGTCCCACACCTGGGTGCTGACTGACCTGGACTGATCCCATTTAGAGAGAAGTCAGAGGAGGCCTCCAGGAGGAGTTGGAGTGATGATGGGATGAGAGTAGTGATAAACAGCTGGAGAGAGGATGGAGTGAAGGAGGCAGTGGACGACTGGAGTGGGATAACAATGGATTATCTTATCCATGCAGCCCTGCACACCCACAGGTGCCCCTGTGATACTGTATGTAGGTGACACTGACATATTACACACAGGTTGAATTATGGAGGAGGAGGAAAAGGTAAGCAGGTAAAAGTGAGGTAAGTGAAATGGACGCTTTTCCAGCGAACACAAACTTTGTCTGAATTTTTCATGTTGTACTTCTACCATGTGCAGTGTTAGCACGCATGTATGGGAAAGATATTGATATGCATACAGCACAGACAAAATAAAAAGAATAGAGACCATAAACTGGAGACAAACCACGGCGGTCGCCAGCGTACAGCGGTTTGTTAGAGCTTTTTCACTGCCTACTGCTGCCGAAAACACATATGGGAGAGGTGGGAGGGAACCAAAACAGTAAAAGCTGAGAGCAATCAGTAAAATGCAGTCAACACTCAGCTCAGAAACTCCATATAAAGCTCCATAAAGCTGTGGGAGCTGTACATCCAGGTGATAATTCTTTGTATCACCATTATATTTGACACATTGCTGCTGTAAAAATATTGATTATAGCCACTTTAACCGCAACTATTAATAATTCTATGTTCTGCTGTTCAAGCTATATATTATTTGGTGAAAGTAAAAAAAATGCTGTGTTGTTTCAGTTTATTTTGACGAGAAAATATCAAAATTATCAGATCAAACACAGTGTCTGAACCTCCTTTGAGAGATTTCTGTCCCTTTTCCATCAAGCATGGCTCAGGCAAACCAGGACTCACACTGTAAGCAAGAAGGACACCAGAGATCGCTCATCTGCTTCCAGCCTGTGATTTATTCAGTGCGTGAACAAAAACACAAGATAAATTAAGCACTACCAGCACTGAACCATCCTTGCATCCCCTCAGGGCTCAGGCCAACAGTCGGGTAATCTAGCTGGACCTTCCTCAGGCTTGACACATTGTGTGCTTCCCTGGTTTGGAAAAACAGCACTGCTCCTTAGCGCAGCCCTTGGTTAATTGGGTTAATAGGGATCAGGTGTGCCTCGTTGGCCAGCTGAGTGTCTCCTGGTTTTCTCTGTCTCCTGAAAAACCCTTGCTGCCCACACTGATTAACATGAGGATTCACAGGAAGCACAAGAGCCTGCACTTGTTTTCTACCGTTAGCTAAACCGTGTACTAGCATATTTTAAGCGGCGGAAATCTGCGTTTGTGTAAACAGGCATCATGTAAAAGTTAATCGGGTGTCATGGCAGAGTAGAAAACTGAAGCCTGTTAAATTTTAGACAGCTAGGTAATCTGGTGTAACTGAGTGTCAGATCACTGACAGATGTGGAAATCAAACTTATCAGCCATGGTTTAAATCCTGACTCCCCCAGTGACTAAAATCTAACAACTTTAACATGGATCGACCAGCAGAAGTGAAGCTATTGAGTGCAGCTATTGCTATTTAGAATCAATTACTTACATAAAGCACCACTGCAGTGGGTCCCATCTGTCAATTACAGCTATACTCAGTGATTTATCACACACAGAACAACACTGGACATGGCACCATGCTTGATAGATAAAGTCCTTCATGGTGTCAAAGTGATTGATGATGTCATGGTGGAGATGATTGGGGCCTTAATGTCAGTGATCCCTAAAAACACAGAAATCCTTCACAGGGGTTTGTATTTGATCGACCAGTCTTCTTCCCAAGGCTTCTTAGAGCAGGAGTTTTCACACCTAATTACCTCGATAATATAAACACTTACCCATGTCTTTCTCATCCGATCTCTCAAAACATGGTTCAACGGCACAGGGAATATTTACAGATCAAGTGTATTGGTAAAAACGTCAGCGGAAGATGATGGAATTGATCAAATAAACCGTACCCAGAGGGACCCTGGCGGCACTGGCATCAGGGTTGATCCAGAAGGACAGCCAGGAGAGGACTACGATGAGCAGCGTGGGGGCGTAAACACCCATCATGTAGAAGCCAACCTGTCGCCTTAGGGTGAAGATAACCTCTACACAAGTGTAGTACCCTGCATGGGAGAGGAGAAAACCGTCAAATATGATTCAGCCTCAGTGAGACACACAGTTTGCCTTGAAATTAAAAAATGAGAGGCAGGCATTGAGTATGCATCACATGGAGGGTAACTGTGCTCCAGTTTAGAGGCGGGGTCGTGAGAAGGCACAACCCATGAAAGGGGAGGTCTTCATAGGAACTGAAGCTGCACCTTCCCCCTGGATGAGACAGTCCGCTCTTACAGAAATCTGAACCAATCATGGTGCATTTGTGCACTGCTAGTCTCCCAGTCACACCCTTCTGAATTAGCTGCTTTCATTGTGTTGCATATTGGTTGCAGTTTATAAACGAGTGGAACCAGATCATGTGGGATATCGTCGCTGTTAGAAAATTTGGATATCTCCGACTCAGAATGACATGATGGTGGTGTGAGCGTCTTCTCATAATTACGCTCTGAATGATCTGATATAGATGCAGATATGTGGCCTTTTCAGTCAAGGAATGTGAACTTAGCAGAATCCAGTCCCTGAACTGAAATTTAGATAGCATAAACTTTATTGATCCCACATTGACAAAATTTATCTGTTACAGACAGCAAGAACAAAAAGGAGGTGTGGAATAAGAACAAATAGACAATAAATACAGGGTACAAAATGAAATCAACAATATATATATATACATTATTTACAAAAACAGATACAATATTAGCAAGCAGTGCAAAAAGAAGGTTTGTGGTGTTGTGATGTGAAACAACATCAACAATCAAATGATACTGGAGTTAAAGAGTCAATATCAAGTATTTATGGGGAAGGTTGGAGTCAAGTTGTGTCGGGTGTCTGATCTGCCTCCTTTCTGCCCAAGCACAAAGCAAAGCCTAGCTGTGGGCATCATTAGCAACAGAGAAAGCGAAAGAGAAGAAAAAGAAAAAAGGGTGATGGGCATGAGGACTTTCACATCACTTCAGTGAACGTTGTTAAAGCTGAGACCTGTTCGAGCACTCTGGGCAACACCCCAAAAAGCCCTGCTTACAGCTGATTGAGACCCGAACCCGTCCTCTGCCAAAGTTCCTATTTTCAGTGGATCCAAACATGTTTCTGTTTTCACAAGGCGATCATTCTTAACGGCACAGCATAAATTTCCACTCATAAATGATCACTTTGAACCGATCCATCTCTGCTGGAAACATGGTCCTCATTAGCTGGGCCTGGACCGGCACGGAGTAAGCGTCTCTGCACCTCAGACCTCCTGCAGCACTGTTGTGTTTCTGCTCTTTGAGGTTGGTCGTGGGTCCAATGGGATGGCAGAGTGGATGCACTGAAGTAATATTTAACTAGCCCGGGGATCTCTGGGTGAGCTTTACACAGCATATAAGGGCTGCCTGTGTCGCAGAGCAGGCTCGAACCAGTCGTACACAGAGGTGATCTTTGTCTCTGGCCAGGTTGCCATGGCAACCCGTTAAAAGGCTGACTCATTGCCAGCAGCGCGCCTCCCAAGTGCGAGAGCACTGAGGTCATACCGGCTCTGTTGGCTGATAGAGATTTTCCATTTCACTGCGAATGTCGTTTTGTACCCACATTGGTCTGAATACATGAGATGAGAAGCACCGCGAGCACGTTTTGTAGTTTCTCTTCTATTTCAGTGGAAAAGCAAGGTCGTTTTAGCCCTTTTAGGGAAAAAGGTCACTGTGACATGTCATCCATTAGAGTATGGTAGGGGTTCATACTAACTAGCTCCAACCCAAAAAATCTTGGATAAGCCACGCAAAATGTTGTTATTTACGATGCGATGCTGACAATCCGGACTGCGAGACACACTGGAGAAGCAGCTGAGATGAACGGCTGACTTCAGCTTTCCCACTCATCAATAAATGGTAGCAGTCACCAAGACACACAGTAAGGTGCTCACAGAGGCAGGGAGGAAGAGCACTGCAGCGAGTACAAGTGTTTTTTATCCTTTTATGTTCTCTGATATTTATTGTTGTTTATTGTCATGCACCGAAACATCAAGGCAAAATCCTTGTATGTGAAAAATGAGTGACAATAAAGCTGATGATTCAGGTAAATAGGAATGTAGGCAATGCGTGAATCATAACACTGAAAAATCAAGCTTTTATGAGGCATTCACACCTTTGTTAGACCTCAAGGATCCACACGGTGCATTCTGGAGAGCAGCACTGAATGTAGAACGAGCTGAATTTGCTCAGAGGAAAACTTAGTGCAAACATTGAGAAAAAAAAAACGTTTTGTTTTGTTAGTTTTTATTTCACGTGTTGCTCCCTGTTTCTACTTAACCGTGAGCTAAATCCTACCACAGTTTGTCTGTTAACCCTCAAAATAACCCTAACTCTAACGTGATATAACTCTGCTGCGGAGTTTACTCAAAGCAAACGCTTCAACTTGTCAAGCAGATGACAATCACTTCTGTCGCTCAGTTGTGCTGGAGCTAAGGTTGTGATTGTGCATGCTGGCTCACTGGCACACCTGATTGGGATAGAAACACAATCACTGCTATGAGTTACACCTGTGGTGTCCCCGCTATGGCAAGTCAAATGTCTGCCGTCACAAAAGGCCGTATTTCAGCCTACTATTATGCTTTTGTTGCAGTGGAAACTTATCAGTTGACTAACTTTACTTACTTTTTGACTTGTTAGTCACTTGGTGTGATTTCAGCTGACTGTACGATCATGCATAACATGTTTGCTCTCTATCATAACACAAATCTCCACAGGGCAGAATAATCCGCAGTTCATCTTTTCAATATCGCAGGCTATTGAGGTGTTAAAGTTTAATTTCCTTGAACAAATGAAAGCAGCATGATTGAGGTGTAATAATCTTGTGGCCTTTTCCACAAAGATGGCCACACAGCATAACCTTTGGTCAGATAAGAACATGCAATTGAAGCCTGCTGTGGCCGCTGCTCGGGATCTGATCTGCTAAGATTTCATCTTTCAATCAACGGCACCCAACTAATCTCAGTTTGACAAAAAGACCCATCAACCTCTGCTGATTTCTTCGACTAGGAGCTCATAACACTGCTCGTATAACAGCTGCAACCCACCCCTCCACAACCCAAACAGAACTGATGTACAGTAAATCCCACACCAAGATCACAATAAAGTAATTAGTTGTTATTGTGCACAAAGACTACCTGTCATTTTTGAGACGTCATGACATACGAAATAAAAACTGGACGGGAGTGAACACATGAGCTTGTTGGTCAAGCTCATGAAGGTCGGGGAAAGGAGATGGGATATGAACACACTTCTGGGGTCTAAAGTTAAGGACAGCGTAGCTTTGAGTCAGTCAAGAACAAAATATTCTCATTTCAGAGAGAATAATAAATGAATGGATGAAAGGAAAAACCCAGCACCGAGGTCAAAACCTCGTTCAGCTTAAAGACTTTGTGGCTGATGGAAATATCTGAAAGAAATTAAGTTTAGTGGTTCAAAATATTTCACTGATGCAAATTCTCAGTTTCTATAGAGCGAGTAGCAAGCTGCTTTAGGCCAGTAACAGCTGAAAGGAGTATTTTGAGAGATGAAATAGCAATTTTTCTTACTAATAAGCATTATAGATGTTTCAAAAATATGTCAGGAAAAGAAATCGGATGGATGATAAGGACGGTACCTGTTCCTGCGTAGAATTTGGTGCAGTTCCCATAATCAATATCTTCTTGTCTGATGTCAAACTGTGGCAGAGCGATGGCGTCCATTTGCACCGGGTCGCCTGTCTGCCACATAAACTGCAGGTCGTCTGTGGTGTAGCCGACTAGATGAAAGAGGCACACAAAAAGTGAGACGCTCCTGCACACAAAACCACATTAGTGTGTCCACAAATGCACGTACGATCCACACTGGCTAACAGAAACATACAATCAGAGCACAGTAACGTAACATAAATGCACTCACACTAGCAAAAGGCTAAGTCTCAGCTGTCAGGTTTGGCATTTAAGAGAAATGGCTTGAAGTTATTTCGCTTATCTAAGTCCAAACTGCTTTGTAAACACAATGCAATAACCACAGTCGAGCTCAATTAGCTGTGAGACTTTCACAGCCTTAAAATATGATGATTTATTCCACTTCTCTAAGTGTTCGCCACTGAAATTGGCTTCTTAACACAAGCAAAAAGCTCATTTACCCCAAAACAACTGTTTTATAAAAACAAATATATTCCCAACTCATAAATACTGTACTGTGTCTCCCAAATACCAGCAAGCACACGTGATAAAGTCCATCTGAAATCACCTGTTTGTAGTCGAAAATAATGTTTTTTAATGTATTGTTAATAGTTTTGGACTATTTCTTAAATATCAGACATGCTTGCTTCAGACAAGCTATGGTGCAGACAGGACCTGTGTTCATGTCTGTGAGTTAGATAAGAGGGAGACGTTAGCAGGAAAGCTAATGTGAGTAGCTGTTCCAAGTCTGTGGCTCTTAGCAGTGACCGTCTGCTCTGTCTGTCATAGAACGCTGATGTTCCTGCTTTATTTGACTGAGTTGATTTAATGCAAAACTAGGGGGCGCCATCATGAATAGAAATGTTTTCTGATTTTTTTTTCTCAAAGGAAAACACACGACAAGTGATTTATAGAGCCGACACACAGACTGTAGCAGACAAAAACAAAACGCAATTTAATTTCAGTTGGACTTGAACTGATGAGGTGGTTTAAGGTGGTATTATTTTAAGAAAACTCACAGCTTTCAAGTTGCATTTTACACCTCTGTGTGTCCATAGGGAATAACGTGAGATCCAGCGGACAAGAAAGCGTGACGGACAACCTGGAGGAGGAGGAGGAGGAAGAAAATTCTGCATTCAGTTTTTCCATTATGCCCTGTTTTTGTTACCCACTTATATCCAATTACAGTCACACACGAGGTTTGTTTGCATGGCACCAGTATTGCCTTGTAGAATATAGGATTTTACCCGCAAGTCTCTCTTTTTTGCATTTGCATGCGGCAAACAAAATGTTACAGGGAAATTCACAAGCTGTAGCCCCAACGTGTTTACATTTGGTCTCTTAGAAGATCAGATGCTTCTTTCACCCGATGTTATGGATGTCAACAGTCTCATTACCTGGCGAGATTTCACTCATGCAGCCCACAGCCTCAAAAACTCTTGACCCAGAACAAAAGAAAAAAAACATAAAGGAAACCCAACGAATGTTTGCAAAGAAGAGAAAAATCTTTCCGAAGTGATTGAGATGCATAGAAGACCCAGAGAATCATTTCAGGGCATTTAGGACACAAATGATCAGTTATTTCACCTTCACGTTAGGGTCTCCAGGTAATAGTCATATGCAACTAGGCCTTAAATCACGTGTTTGTTTAGTCTTGCTTACACACGTATTTAAAGTTGCAAACACAAAAGTGTATCTTTTTCAGCAGACATGGAAGCTGAGTTAGTGGTTTTCAGGTGCAGTTAACATAAAGTTTTTAACACTGATGGAGGAAATATGTTGATGCAGGAGTCGTTGTTTCTGTAAGTGACAAAGAACAACCCGCACTGCTTTGTTTATCTCATCCACCCTTGTTGTCTTTCATTAATGTAGCCTTGTAGCTACTGTGTAGGAAGATGTCAGTCTTAATCCCGCCAGCCAAGCTCTTGTATCCTTTGCTGTTTGTAACAATTATTTTCCCCGGCGTGGGATTAATAGTTTTATCTTATCTTATCTTATCAGACAGTTCAATTCAAAGACATTCTGAAATTTGACGTCAGTAAACTTCACACATCAAAATGAAGCCAGGGGATGAAAGTTTAGACTCATTCTGTGAGTGGAGACCTTTCTTTACTTGAATGTGAATCATCTGAGAGAAGGCTCGCTGTGAGATACCGGCTGAAAGGCAAAAATTAATCTGCAAAGTTTCAAGACAATCATTTTGGAAGTTTATAGTTTTCCTTTTTATTACCAAGGCACCGTGTGGAGGATTTTTGGAACAATTACAGAACTGCTTGAACAACAATTTGAGTAGATTTAATTAGGCTTTTAATTAACTGTGATATTTAAATATTCCAAATATTCAGTAAGAGCTGGAAGAAAAGTGTTATCTTTGGAAGGTATTTACCATAAATACTCGCTGTAATGGAAAAAAAGAAAAAAAAACTCCATTACCTCATACTGATGAGGACGTCTCCGTTACGGAAAATGAAGAGGAGGATGTTCTCCTGGGTGACGTCGTGAAAGTTGGCGCTCTTCTCGTTGGCGAAGAACAGGTCAGGTTTCCAGAGACATTTGAACATCTTGGGATCGACGGTGAGAGAATCGGACTTGAAGTCCTGCGGCAGCTTCAGTCTGGGGTCGTTCCAGCGCTGCCGCAGGAAGATGTTGACTCTGTAATCCTGTTAGGAACAACCACAGACGAGCACAGACGTGGTAAACGTCAGTATCGCCTTGATACTGTTGGACACCAGTTGGGTGCTTTCAAAGGGATTAATGACAAAGAGGTTTTTTCTATTCGTGCTCATGTTTATCTATTTCATGACCTTTGGGCTCTGCTCTTGATCCATCTCCATAACATCCAACAGGTGTCTCAAACAGTCTAAATAAGGTAACAAAAGCATTTTCAACCCTCTCTGGTAGTAATGGTGTCATGAGTAGTTTCTTTCTTTCTTTCCTGCTCCGCTTTTTAAGACACCTTCTTTGAGTGTGCAGCAGTTCCACCTTTATTAACAGGTTACATTTTTCTAAAGATTGTTTTTGACTCACTGACAAGCGGCATTTCTCACCGCAAACACCTCGACAACTTCAACGGGCCACTTTAGCGTGCCGAGTGACATTTTACAGCTGCGGCGAAAACACTCGACGCCTGCTTTAAAATCAGTCAACGCACAGAAAGCTGCACAGTCCAAGGATCAGATGTTATCACTACAGCAACATGTGAGAGAGCAAAGACTTCATTAGAGAGCTGATTAGTGAAATGTCCACATTCTTGCTCACTCTGTGAGGCTTTGGGACTTTTTTCTGTGTCTGCTTTGACGGCGTGCCTCAAGCTGTTCTGGGACCAGGTGTTAGGAAAGACTATTAATGCCGAGTGTGAAGATGGATGACATGTCAAATAATGCTGCCAAAATACCAGCTGTATCTGTGTGTGTGGGCGTGTGCATGCGTGTGGGTGTGTGCATGTGTGTGTGGGTGTGTGAGTGTGTGTGTGACCCTGGGTGAGAAAGCTTCCATCTCTTCATTGTTCCCAATTTTTATAATGTCAGTTGCCTTTTTTTCTTTTTTTTCTTTTTTTACTTTTTTTAATGCAGCAGCTCGTGTGGAGTCTGCTAAAAGCCGACATGTGCCACAGCTTCATGCACTCAGGTCAGATTAAAAACAATGCCATTTTTCTCACAAACTGAGAACACAGTCGATTGCAGGCTTTCATGAAAATCAGCAGCAGGGCCCTTGATGAACCACGATAACATTCACACGCGAATATTTGACGACTCAAAAAGCTTTCACCAGGATTAAATGAGAAAAGTGGGGACTTAATATTAAGCTACTGCAATGGAAACTACAGGGGTGCATCCAGTCGAGTGCAGCCCTCCTCCAGGTGTGTCGAGAGCAGTGAGGAGTCAGCAGTCAAAAAAACAGGTTTTTTCAGAAACTGTGAATCACCAAAACACACAGAGATACACACACGGACACACATGCAACCATACTGCATGATCCATAATATTGGATCTAGAATAAGCATGTGAGATGTTTTTCTTTTGGCAAATCATTGTGGAGTCAAATTCAAATCAATCAGCACAGAGAAACTCATCTCTCCAAACCGCACATGTAGCTAACATCGGACACGGCATCCAAACGTGGTTGTGCATTCATTCCCATGACATCTGCTCACCCAGGTCTCTGCCTCGGACTTCCATGCCTGCTACACAAGCATATAATCGCCCTTCTCTGGTTGAGTCTGGCCAACTGTTCTCCCAGGTGAATGACATGAAAATAATATATTAACAGAGCTGCCGGTGGTCTTTGAAAAGAGCAGTGGGCTTAATGGTTCAAATAATCAAAGTCTGTTCCTACATATTCATTTTACATCTGTTTCTTCGGTCATGGATGCATTTGGGTCACATGAGCTGCACTTCCAAATGTTGTTTAAAGGGTCATTTCTGGGAGTTTATCCTGTTTTTTTTTTTTTATTTCGTCTCGGGCAACCTTTTGAGCTGCCACCGGCCTCCATTCAGAACACACAGCCCGGCCATCGCAGTCACAAAAGTGATCCTCACCTTACTGCTACTATTTTGCCTACAGGCTAATTCTTCTGACTACGTGTGAAATGTATTTGCTGACAAAGATTTAAGCGGAGCCAGACTGAGCAGAGCAAATTTTGGCATCTCATCCTTTTAAAGCTTTCTCTCACTTTTTGTGAATGCGTGTTAACTAACTACATTCTGAGCTACAGCCAAGTGACCTGAATGTGGTTTTATACTGCATCTGTTCTTCATGAAACTACGTTGGTGATGTGATTTTTGTGTTGTTTGTTTGAGCACTACGGCATCTTTATCCGCAGTCAAGCATCCCGCTACATTCTGAACTGGACCGGACTGCCTGTGCATTTATTCACATACACAGTAATACTACAAACAAGTGTTACACTACACTTTTCACACTAAGGCTCCAAGATAACACTTCATTAACACATATAATAACTTATATTGCTGCTGATGTTTGCTATATCTGTGTACCCAAATAACAATTCTCATTTCAGGGGCGCCCCGGTGTATTCTCCTGTAAGTTCGACCCAGCATTGGGCCAGTGCTGCATGTAAAACTAGATATCACACTGTATACATCCAGTGTACACACACAGATCAGTTTCCTGCCAAATATGCAGAAAATATACAATGTATGATTGATCCCTGGAATTCGTTTCAGTACATGTTGATGCACAACGTCTATGAGGAGACAAGAAACCGCATGAGGCTTTCCATCCTCTCTGTTTTGTGTGCATTGTGAATAGGCAGGAACAATTTCAAAAACTCATTGAAAACCATTTTATACACAGAGGTCTCAGAATGGTTTATACATTCAGGAGTAGCCCAGAATGTGCTTTATTTTCCTGCGAATAAACATTTTTGGGAGGGAGCGCAGCGGTCAAACTGTTGATATCTCATTTTTGGAAAGCAAGCTGTCATTTGTGCACAACCTAATTTTACACTAACGTGTCCAACTAGTCCTCAAGCGACAGCACGAATTGCTCTTCTCAGGTCGATTCCAACACCTTCGCCTTTCCGAGAACCAGACAAGGAAATATATCTTCCCTCTGGCTCACTATCAAGCTGCCAGTACTGCTTTCGATTCCAGGGAGATTTAACACAAGCGCTCGCCGTAATCAACGAGGAAAACTCGAGCTGAGGAAGAGCGAAAAAAGTCCTCTCCTGACGAATACAATCATGAAGTGAAAGTAGATGTGTTAAGTACGGCGGACCCGCGGTGTTCGGCCGAGGGAGGTGTAAATGATGAGAGAGGGTTTCCTGAGATCAAATACCCCACTGAGTGATAAATTGAGGGGGAGAGGTGACCAGCTGTCTCCTCGGTCTCCTCCCAGATACGTTTTGAACCTCCTCACTTTCATTCTCTTTCTGTCTTTCGCTGGGCGTCCGGGGGGAAGAGGGAAGACGGGAGTTGCCATCTGGGAGTCCGTCATCTCTCTTTTTGCGCCTCAGCCTCAGCTCTCTCTCGATCCCATCTCTTTCCTTCTCCTGCCTGCTTTTCCTCTTTTGTTCTCTTCACATTCCTTTATCTTTTCTCCCTCATTTCTTCTCCCATCCTCTGTCTTTACTTCTTCCTCCATCTTTCCCCGGCTCCATTTCCTCATCCCTGTCTCTTATTTTCCTTCTTTCTTCTTCCTTCTTCTCTTCTCTTCTATCCCCTATGTCCTTTTTTCTCCCCTCTAAACCATCGTAACTCATTTTCTTGCCCTTCTTTCTGTCACTGTCCCATCTTCCTTTTCATTTTTTGTCTCTTCCTCCTCTTTCTTCCTTCTTTCTTCTCATTGTCCTTGATTTTTTTCTGCTTTTCTTTTTTCTTTCCCCCTTTCTTTTTTCCCTTTTCTTTCACCATCCATGCACGCCACTTGTGCTGCACTCTTTGAGGTTTAAGGATTTTCCACTTTCAGCATTTATCACCCTAACTGCTCTGTAATTGGTCCTGGTGTGAAACTCTCCGCTGGAAGATTTTATAAGTGAACACACTCTGCTGATCTGCAGCCAAAAGAAATATTTCTGGAGTAGATTTTAATGCAGCCTCAGTCCCAGGATATAGGATCTAACGCTTTGTTCAGAGTGTCACTCCTCATGAAATGAAGTAGGAGAACATTTATCACTGCTTTGGACTGAGACACTGTCCAGACCTGAAACAGGACTCAGGACAATTGAATACTCTATCTGTTCCTGTGAAGGCTGAGGTTGGCAGCATATTTCATAACTAAAGCTGGATTATTCATACCTGAAAAATGGGAGGTTTTACAAGCACAAATTGTACCTCAGCTGCCACACAGCACACAGATTTACCTGCAAAACTTGTCGAAAAAGTTTTTCACAAATCCAAAACTTCAAGGCTTGTATGCATTGCTATGGTTTTACGTTTCCTTTTAAGGAGTATGCAAATTGTGTTTGTAATCACAATGTGCCATGCTCTCTGTCTGCCATGGACGCCGCTGATCAAACAGTGCCAGTGTATTTGCGCTGTGAATGACGTGGAATTTGCTAGCACCGCTGCAGAATGACAGTTTTGCAAACACACCAAGTTTTGACTTCGTTTCAGTTGCTAGTGCAGTTATTTCTGCAAAAAATAACTTAAATGTCTGCGTGACTTGTGGAAATCAACATGTTGAAGTCTTACTACTGTACTTTCCATTATTCTATAAGAATCTGGCTCTTCTTTTGGAATAAACCTGCAAAACTGTGCTGCAGAGAGGAGTTCATGATACAGGATCAAGTCAAGCTGTAGGTCCTGTCACTCTGCACTGCATTAATTTCAATTACCTTGTCACATGATTGAATGTATTTACTGAGAGAGATGCTTAATGTTTATTGGCTCCACCCAGCAGCTTTAAATTAAAATGCACCAGTAAGCCGGGCTTATTAAAAACCTTCAGGAATGTTCCTGATTGTTTCCTAAGTGATCAAGAGTCGACCCAGCGCCGTCCTTGAGTTTAATCTGCTCACTAGCATTCAAAGAGCACTCCTTTATCAGCAATTAAGCCATCAGATAAATGAGGCATGAAAACCCAAGTCTTCATAATGATTCACTGCTAAATGGTCTGATACCGTCAAGAAAACACGCTCATGCATTCTTCCTAAAACTTCTGGGATAAAGCAGTTTTCCGCCGTGATCCACTGCCCCTGATTGACAGAGGTATTGATTAGCAATACTGTCAGGCTGAAGTGGGACTGAAGTGAATTCTTACCATGGTCGTTTCTTGGATGGAGCCAAAACTGTTGATGAAAATGTTCACTCTGTCCTCCACAGGAATTCCTGGATTCAGAGAGAGGAAAGAAGAGATTGTAGTGTTGAGTCAGCCGTGTTTAACAGCTGCTGTGCAACAAGAGTGAAGTCCCTCTGTGCCCAAATGTTATAGCAAGTGTCCATAAACATTGCAAAACCAAGTCAGTCTTCATTTCTAGATGTGGTACCTGCTGATTGAACTGATCATGTTCCTGATCAGAATTTGTGAAAGACTTTATCAACATTGCAAAGTAATAAAAATACCCTCTTCTCCCCTCTGCTAAGCTAACGCTGCAAAGACATATACTGGAATCTCTCTCCACTCAGCCGTTTGCATAAACTAATAAAATCCTTGATGAATGCCGCCTGCTCACTCTGCTTTGAATAAATGATTTCCTTTGAGGTGTTTACCGGGGGCTCGGGATTTTCACAGGATAAATTCTATCAAGCAATTCACAAAATTAATGTGCATATTATGGAGGTGGTGTATAGCTCACATCCTCCATGCATTAATGCAACCATGCAAGCTAATTAATATTCATGAAATACTTCTAGGTGTTGGCTTAAAATTCCCTATATGGCCTATAAAAGCAGCCCGCCATCTTACAGGCCTGGGCAAAGTCGTGCATAAGGCACAGTTTAGGATGTTATTTGGGAGATTATGACATGGATGTTAATGGACACCGAGCTTTCAGCCCACCCTGAAATCAAGAGCAGATGTTTGGCCGTTGGACCAGTCAGAGAGGGAGCTGATTCTGCTCACAACACATCAAACATCGAGTCTCAGACACAGCTGCCAAGTGCCAGAGGATGGAAACTAACTGAGGATCTACCTGAAGACTGGTAAGTCCATCAGTCACACACGGAGGATCGCCAATCACTTCTTTGTTATTTTTATGGCTGTTTCTGTGAGACTGAAGCCTGGTACTCCTTACAGTGTGACATTTGCACTAACTTGAATAACATGGATTGGTGGTGAACAGCAAAGAATGAAAAAAGGAGGTGGTAGATTTTAGAGGCAGAGATTTACTTGTTTCCGCAGAATTTAATGTTTCTAATTAATATCTAGTAATAAGGTTAGTCATATAGTACACAAACTCACACTATATGTTGTTTCTTTATGATTTGACACAGTCTTTCATTCCCATAACAGCCTGTGTGTGTAATCAACACCATATTGTACTGTCATTGAGGAAAGAGAGAAAGCCCGAGAGCATCATCTTATTGTAACTGCACTGTAGAACATGTTACACATGCAAGTGTATGCACAACAGGAAATTCATTTTCATTAATGTCTCAAGGCCCATTTATGCAGAGGCCTGCTCCTGCATCAAGTTTATTGAAGAAATGTGGAGGTGCACATTCATAGCATACTCATTTCTTTAATTAGCATGACAGCACTGCAGCAAAAATGTAAATTAAAAATAGACAAAGACAGATGAAGAGGAAAAGAGACTTGCCTTTGAAGTTGGGCCTTATTCTGGGATCATAGCTGATCAGTAACCTGTTCAAGATGTTACTGGTTGAATTTGCAGGGACTCTGGCCAGATCCTCAGATGACAGCTGTCTGCAAACAAAGGAGACAGAGGGGGAACTGTAGGCACGATTACATTAGCAGGTCAAATTCCTGGCAGATGAAAAGCTCAGATGCACGGAGCGCCCACATCCACTCTATACTTTTTTGATTAAACTATAACCTGAGAGCCAACAGTTGGGATTAAATTAGCATTTTAGCATTAGGAATAAGCAAGGGGAAGTTGACATGCTCCTTCACATAGACAGAGAATATTTATTCAATGTTCTAGGACAGTTACATAACATCTACAATGTGTTGTGTCCTTAAGCATAACATTTCTCAAGGAACTACAGAAAGAAGCCAAGCTAGCAGCTCTGTGAGGCTGTACTTAGGTGTAGCTGTGCTTTGAGCTAGCATGCTAACATGCTCACACTGACAGTGCTAGCATGCTGATGTTTATCGTCTCAGCGTGTTATCATGCTAAAATTTGCTAATTAGCAGTAAACACAGTTCAGTTGACACTACTTTGTGTCAGGATATTTGAAGATACAGGGGTCAAATGCTTGATACAACACAGTAAGTTTCTTAAAACAAGCTCAATGTACAGCAAACGGGGAAAATGATTTTACCCCATTTTTCCAGATTTATTTTTAGCTGCCTTGAGAAAAAATCCTGAAGAGAATTCAGTCAATTCATCTGCCATGTGCATGTCAAAGAGCATAAATGACTTTTCGAGACGACAGCATATCCACATTTTATTTGAGCCTAAAGTGAAAATTTCCCCTTGAACCATCCCGCAAAATAGCAAAAAACATCTGTCTACTGAAAATTACCACTATAACATAAAGTGGTGAATTTCAAAGACGTTCAGCCAAACATCATTTGTTTTCTGAGGTTGACGGATGAAAAAACAATGGGACAAAGAGAGGGAAAGGGGAGAATGGGATCTGGCAGGAGAGGAAGGAGAAAAAGAAAGCCTCCTTGTGGGTGGCAATGAATTCTCCTGCCAAAGAATTTCCCCTTCTCAAAGCACTTTACATATCATTATGTAAACCTTATCATGCACTGAGGATGAGTTAAAGTGCTCCGCAGGAATGCTGCGCACTGTGTGTACGTTCTGCATTTCCTCTGATCAAAGTGAAACACATAATTCCTATCCACTAAACCCCTTTTTTTCCTCTTTTAACAGACCCTTCTGACAACCTCAAGCACAACAGCTAAACTGGAACCAAGTGGTTCCCTTGATCCGCAAAGGCATCCGCAGCACTAAACACGAAATATGTCATACAGCTTACACTTGCCAATACTGGGACTACATCAAACGCTCTCTCCCTCCTTTCAGGAAGTTTCATTGTCGAGCCATTTGTTACCATTTAAGGAAGTAGAGGGTGCAGCTCTCCACTGCACAGAGGCAATGGACGGTCCAAAGGCATGTTAATACAGATTGATGTTCATTCCCTGATCAGACATACAGCAAGCAGAATTTACCTTTTTAGTTGATCCACGACCTGACAACTTCTCCACTTATTTGCAGCTTCCTTCCACAGCCGCATGTTTGCAGGCAGCTGGCAGAGAGTGACCACCAGTCTTGTGCAAGAAGCGGTGACATTTTTAAACATGTCACATTGCAGGTAGTCAGTTTATTTAACACCGCATGTTTTTGGTGGATTTGGTGTTGTTGCGCATTGTTCCAAACTGGCTGTGTTACAGTCTTGTATAGGACTTGAGGAGCTCTGCAGTGAAGCAGCAGATGAGATTTGGTCAAACACGACTGGTGGATAAAGACTGAAAAGAAAGATCCATGATGTGTGAAGTAGTTACGCTTTAAATAAATGCTTAACTGCCAATACCGGGGACATTAAAGGGGAGCTCCACCGATTTAACACAAATAAGTCCGTTTACAAGTCACTGACTCAGCCAATGAACAACAGAAAGTCTGTGTCACGAACCAGGAGTGATGCAGTTTCAAAGACATTAGTTCCAGCCAGGTGATTCTAATGAAAATGTCGGATTGTGGGAAATATAGTCAGATCTCCTGCATCGATTTTGACTATTATTCTGAATCTGTGTCATGTGAGCTACCCTCATAAACAAGTTCAGTCATGTAATGAATATACAATTCTGAAAAAAACAGTCATACATGTCAAAGATTTAGAAACTCTTTTGAGCAGATAGCCACCTTGAAACAGCCTTAACATGCTGTCATTACTGCTCTCAGCATCTGCAATAAAAGCTGCATGAAGTCCATAGGTTAGTTTGTCTTTTGCCTCATGTGACAGCACAAAGTGTTTGCTTCCATACTTACGATGGACAGTAAACCTGCTTCCCTTTTTTCTTTCCCTTCTTTGTCCCTTTTTCTTTGGCAGATCCTCCCTCGAGACAAAGAGAGAGGACTAATAGGAAGATAGCAAGCTTCTTAACGCCCATTCTGGTGGCAGTTGAGCCTGTGGAGGACAAAAGAAACCTCAACGTTAAAATTACCCAATCTTAAAGGCAGAATATGAAGGATTTTTGTAAAAAATCAATGTGTAGACTCATGCAAAAATAATACCTCTCAATAGTTTCTTATGACCCACTACAAGTGTGTGGCCGTGACTGTGTCTTCAGAGACCGCCACACCTTTGGGCAGTGGGTGTGTAACCAACAAATCCTGCTCGTTCTGCTTTGAATGTCGCGCAATTGCACAACTAAAACTGTTTTTTTTCTCATCACATTCAAATCTCCGCACTCATTTGCACACGAGGACAGAAGCGACCCAAGCTCTTCCCTCAGAGGGCGTATAAAGCTTCAGAGCACTTTATCTGTGACTTTGAACCTTGATTTCCTGACATGATGCATCCCCTTCACTCTGGATGCATGTCACATAGAGTAAATGTCTAAAATATAAATTAATCAATCTGACGTGGTTTAATCAAGTAGTGCAAGTTCAAGCATAAATCCAATCAGTGGAGTAATGCACCTGAATAAAGATGGTCATTCAGGGCTCGTCAGAGGAACGTGACCTCCAAAGGATGGCTGGAATAAATACTCCTGAAATGTCCTCAGTGTAGAACCAGCAGAAAAAAGCAGCTGTAGCTTCTCTTTGTTATCAACACAGTTGTTGATCTTATCTCTGTAAACTGCATAATTTGTTTTGATCTATGATAGCTGTGGTGTTACAGCTTAATCCTCTCTCACACCACAGATGCTAAAATGGATGAGATAATAAGGTGCGGTGTGTTTACCATAAATCTATTTGTTAGAGAATCCAAAGCGAGGCCTCACAGTAACACAACTTTACATATACAAATGTTCACTTCTACGCAAAAGCAGCGCATTTTTGCATTTCTTGATAGCAGCCATTAATCAGGTAGCCGCCATAGTACCTGTGCGATTCATCCCACATCTAGGAAAGCGATGCCCTTTCATTGCACAGGGACACTGAGACTAACAGCAAAGCCAACAGTCTCATCCCCCCGCCCTGCCAGCAGGACTGTATATTAACTGAAGCAGTTTATTGTCTAGACAGAGACAGTCTCGCTCTCTTTCTCACTGCCTTGGCCCAGTAACTCCCTGACTGCTCCTCGCCTGCACATTGATCATCATCTCTCTCCGCTGGAAATCGTTTCCAGCGCTCCGCTCCGCGCCTTTTGTCGCCATGCAAACACCTTGTCTCGCCCCGAGCTCAGTCAACATTGTTTTCTCAGGAAGTTCGGTGTGGTGGAGAAAATTTCCGACGTGTCAACACTGACCCGCACGTGTCAGATGGCAGCAGCTGGAAGTGATGTTTAACTTGGCAACAGAGCGCATTTCTCAGAAACCACTTCTTGTGTGACCTCCAGTTCCTACAGCGCGTCCCATCTTCCTTCTGGACATTTCTCTACATGTCATCTTCCATCTCTGACCATCTACTCCAGCCAGGAGGATAAAAGAGCACAGGGTGGATATACAACCAGTATGCACGCCACTGAAGAGCTTAAATGAGTTTTATTCTAAAGATATGACAAAATCTTGATTTTGCAATTAATAATATGACCAACGGCATGAACACAGCACATCACTGCACTCCCTCCTCACTTTTTTAGCTCAAAGCTCTTAAAAAAATACTTAAAAAGTGAAAGAAGCAGTTTGCGCTTTGGCACCAAAACAGTTTTTGAATCATCTCACTACCCTTAAGATTTGTCTTGTGATGCGACCGCTCCAGGGGGGGACGTTGTGTCCTTGAATTTTTACATTTTAAGAGTTTATTTGAGTCCTGAAGAGGTAAACTCATTATTTCATGCGAAACAACATATGTAAAAGTCATGAATTTCGTGCAGCAGAAATGTATTATAGTCGTCACGCAGTTATGATAAAATAAAAAACAGACTTTCATTAAAAAATATTAAAAGGTAAGTTTATTACAATTACATGAGGTGCACAGCTCCTCTCCACTACACAAGGCCTTGTTACCCAAACTTTAAGACTAAATAAAGCCATTATGACAGGCTGTTTGCTGTTTTTGGGGTGACGTCTGCATGGTGTATTGGAGCAGATAAACTTTTTAACTTCATTGATCTTGTATTGAAGCTCACACTCATCTTCAGCTTTGCTATGTGCACCTTCTCAAAATTATAGACAACCAGGACTTGATCCACACCCATGCTAAGATGATCCCTGTGCAGAGGAGTGTGGGCTCAGCTGAGAACGAGTCCATAACCGAGTCCATTGACCTTGGCGCTGCCTGAGTCAACTCTGTGCCACGCTGTAGAGCATTGCCCTTGTTGTGTTTTACTGCGGAGGCTTTGTCATACAGTGGCTGACAGTGACTCAAGCTGCCTTGCATGGTCTGCCCCATGGGTCCAAGGTCAATAAGCAATTCTGCTCTGCACAGATAAATTCCTCAGCGGTGCATTTTTAGATTCAGGACCGTAAGCGTGTTGTTAAATGAAAAACAAATGCTGTCAAAAGGTGAGAATATTTAGGTAAATGAGTGATTTGTTAATAGCTAACATAAAAAAAGCTGTGCAATTTGGTGTAGGTATTTTGCTTTAACACTACACTTAAGTGGAGCATCTGGTGTTCTTATCTAACTGTAAGATGCTTTAAGCCACTAGGAAAGGCCTGTGCTTTGCTTATCAACGTACTGATATGCAACCAGGGCAAAACAACCAGCCTGCCGGGGCACTCACAACCTGTGGCTGCACGTCGTGCTGGTTCTGTTTGGAACAAGGAAAAGTAAGTAACAGAGGCTGACACTTGCCCGAAGCCTGAGCATGAGAGGAGCAGAGGGGCTGGAGTGGGAACAACACAGCAAACAGCGACCACCATGACGAGGGAGGGGAGGGGAGGGGAGGGGGGGATGCAGGAAGAGGATGCCTGTACGTATGGACGCGATCATGCGATTTCACCTCACATGAGCGCACGTTAGGAACAGAAATAACACCAAAGTGCGGCGTATTCCCACTTACCGTTTGGCTTTGGCACCTGTCAATTCCTTAGAAAACTAGACCCAGTGAAGCTGACTGTGCAAGTAGTCGTTAACAGAGGCTTCCAGACCACTCGCTGTCTTTCTTTTCCATTCTGCTCTCCGCTCTGCTCACTGAAGCAATTTGTTGAATGGGTTTCGGGGAAAGAAAAAAAGTTACATCTCGGCAAACTGCCAATTTTTTCTATTTCCGCGCCCGGTTTGTTGTTATTTTGGACCCAGTGTGTATATGGCTGCTGCCCTTTCGCCTCAGCTCGGGATGCCCAAGATGGAGGCTTGCGTGTACCTGTCATGCAACATGCGCAGTAGCGGCTGCACGGAGCCGGAGAGCATCATCAGTCCTCCCATCAGCACCACGGACAGCCGCTCCCCGCCTCCACAGCCGCTGCTGAACGCTGAAACGTGACGTGACGGCGGGGAGAAGAAATGCTCTGCTTCACGTGATGGGCGTGAACGTCTCACTATTTATGGCAGTGTCTGTGTGGTATTTAGCGGCAGATGGACGTGAACCGTGAGGCTGGATCACAATGGACCATAAAACAGAGACTACATTATGGATGCAGTACAGTACAGGCTCAGGGCTTCCACTGATATTTATTGGTGGGATTTCTGTAGTATTTCAAGATCACACCAGGCTTTACACACTCATTTATATGAAATGTGATGGGCGTGCGTTTGTTACTGAAATAAAAAAAAATTAAATAACCAGTTTGTTATTTTTTGACCATGTATTAAGATATATTTGCTGTTAATTATACACGTGTTTACGACAACATCTGTGATCTAAACACACGTTTAATATCAAAATAATAATAATAGAAATTAATAAATTAGCTTTACTTATATAGCGCTTTTCTTGGTGAGGTTACTAAAGTGCTTTACACAACAAGAAAGAAAATAACGAACTCATGCATGAGTTGAAATATATATATGTAAGTTATATGTTAAAGTAAGATTTTTATTATTTTTTTTATTGATCCCACACCTGCAGCCAGCATTACAAAAAGCAAAAACAGTGGCACAAAAGGGTCACAAGTACTTACAATTGGCTCCAACTCAACCAGCTAAAACATTTAATAACAGCTTGTATATTATATAGCTTATATTTTTAATGGTGACAATAGGCACATTGGACATTTTTACTTCTGCTTCTAATGCTTTTTCTGAGTGTTTTTATGGTTCTTAAAAATGACATATGTTAATGTTTCATCCAACACAGAGGAGAAGAGTTGAATCAGCTCCAGTCTTTCTGCACAGTAGCATTTCAGTCATATCACACGAGATCGCTCACTCAGATTCAGCCGTTAGCTCTGCACATTAAAATACATTTGCATCAGTTTGGGAGTCACAGCGTGGTGGTGGAGGGATCTGTTTTGTTTAAATGACTGATAAACAGATAACTGATGGAGCGAGTGATGAATGACTAAATATTACAAGCTTGAAAAAACATTTGGCATGGGACCAAACAGTTACAAGCTCATCAAATATTATCACTCAATATGGTCACAGCATTGATTTCACGTCCAGTCAATGACTTAAAGGACTTTTATGCAGCACGTGATTGATGTTCCTCTTCAGTCCAAAGTTTTCTGCATGAAGTCGAGCTTTCTGCTGGTGGTGAGCAGCATCTCAAGTTGTCTTCCTGCTCCAGAAATGTGAGTCTGAGAACTAACAGAAACAGCAGATTCCTGCTCATCCCTGTCCCACAACACATGTGTGTGTGCGCGGGAACGAGTGTGTATCAGGCTTAGATATAAGCTTGGATATAATGTCGACAACTGCTAATGTGAGGGAGTTTCCTGTCTGAGAACAGCCACATGTTGTAGTTGGAATCTTTAAAAAATGGTTTTGGTGGATTATCATGCCTGTTACCGCACCTGAAGGAATTACATTTTCCAAACAGAGGCTGTGTTGTAACACGATATAATAAAATTTAGGGGAATCAAATTATAAAGCAGAAGTACTGAAAACAATGAAAAGACTGTTATGAGGATAGAGCAGCTATCAGCTACTTACTATCAGTCTTTTTATTACTTGAACCTTAGCTTTTCAATTTTAACATGAACCAAATGGCTCAATAAAATGTGAGTCAGTCTTTCAGCATTGGTCCCGAATAGAATTGATCATCTCAGTGATGATAGAAATTACTTTTATTGTCCCGTGGTGAATTCCCTCAACAGATTTGGCATCCATTACAACAAAACCACCACACTCGCCTGGATTTGGTTGCGGTTTCGACTTTTCTAAAAAACGTCAGAGCTGTTTGTGTCATTTTTCATTCGCATCTCGAGCTAAATTGAGACACATTAAAAGAGCTGAGCGGGAAGCCCGATCTTTTGTTCTTGCAGGGAAAATAAAACCCATCGCAGGACGCCACCGGGCTGAGTTTTTCCCACCATTTTGATCCATATCTCATTCATCACCTCATGTCAAACAACTTGGGAGGCCTTCCCACATCGATCCCCGTGGTATAATTTTGACTGACAAGGCATTCCATTTACATACACAAATTAATCAGCACCATATGCATAGAGATTAATGATTTATGTCACTGGGCATGGTTCTGGTGTTACAATCAAGAGGCATGCAATCGAGCACAAGGATCCTTTTGTGTGTTCCACAGAAATGTTCTCTGGCTGGCTACGAGCCATGCGCCTGACAGACAACCATGTGCCACTCCAGAACTCCGTCAGGCTGGACTGAGCCAATGAATTGTGGTTATACCTGGCATGCAGGCCACACTTCTACCACTACTAGCACAGACGAGTTAAATCTGCTGTCACAGCCTTGGTGAAGTGAGAGGTTTTGAAGGGAAACTCGTCGCTACTAAGCATTTTTTTCACGATGTGCTGCTAAGTTACATGTTTGTTTTCCACTCAGAAGTGATGGCGAGTTCTTTAACTAAACCCAGAGAAGCTTCATGGACGTAACTTTAGCTCATTGACAAGATAAGTAGCTTGGAAGAGGAAGAGGCGCGTGTTACATGAGCTGTCACAGTGAATGAGACTCAAATGAAAATCATGAAGAGCGAGGATAAAACAAAGGCCAGCAGGACTGATTGGATTTGGATTTTTTCAACTTGCTTTTAAAGTAATTTCGGCCACTTTTTTCTTGTTTTAGCAAACCTTTATTTAACCCGGGAAGTCCCCTTGAGATCACAAAATCTCTCTTTGATGGCAGCCCTGGCCAAGACAGTGAATGGTAGCATTATGCATTGTTGTGGGTAAAGAACTACAAATGAAAAACTAAATGACGGGGGTGTGGGGATGTCTGATTGTTATTTGTGAGTCGTACTGTAAATACTGTTCATGGGATTCACTCTTCAAGAGTAGTTACACAATAAACTTCTTTTCCTTGCCAGCACATCTATTACGATAATTACAGATTTTTTTTTTTTTCTGTTAATCTCTTAACAAGCACCTCTTTTTGTGCATGTCTGAAAATGACATACCCAAAATAAAATGGTTACTGTTCTCCAACTTTTCTGCTATTGTCCTGATCCTGGTCTCTTTCACATTCACTGCAGCTACAGCAAAATTAAAATAAGTGATGGAGGAATAAACTGCCAGTTGCCTATTTAAAGAAATCTTTTCTGTTTACATTTCTGCTTTGTTTTCACTCAAAATAAGAACAGTTTGCACTTTTATATTATGTATAATTTCTCAGAGTTGAGTGAGGATTCAACTAGATGACGTCCAAAATATGGGGACGAACCCCTCTCCCAGCTGATATTTGGGCACAGCTTGTTAAGAAATATTGCGGTGATTCTTATCTTTTTTTATATTTCAAAATGTGCAAATAAAATAAAGACAAGTGCTTTATTTTCTGCATCATATACTTTATATATATTTATATATACAGCAGCACAGTAAACAGGGTTTACAGAACATTGACATGTTCAGGTATTGGCATCTTCCTATTTGCTGAGTTCTCCTCAGTTATTGATCAAAGCCTCTGTCCTCTGCATGATGCTTCCTCGATATGACCTGTAAACAAAACATGTATGAACCATTACATGCTAGAACTGAGGGACTTTAACACAAGACAGATTTGATTTTGTGTTAACGATCAGATCTTTCAACAACACTGACCCGTACATACGATCCAAATTGCACAAGAAAAGCAGAAATATGCACAGAGTTGCAGGTTTGCAGATGCTCAACGTCATATAATTCATCACTGCACAATGCTGGGCTCCAGTACAACACTGTATTGATGAAGTGTGGCAGCGCAGTGGGTTTGACCCCTGGATGATCAAATAAGCAGATTGCCGTAATGGAAACTGAGTCGTCCCCGTCAGCAGACATTTAGTGAGTGCAACACTAACGAAGATTATGACGGAGGCACAGAGCCAGGAAGCTGTTCAGGACGTGACTCTCTACTCAGGGGTAAAGAGGGAATTCCTCAAGGAAGAAGGGGTTTTTTCCAAAATGAGATATCCAACATTTGTGAAATGTTCCTCTGAAAACATCACAGGTTTTCTTTGAAAGTTATAGTAAACTAACAGTGGTTTGCTTGCAACATAACAGCCCCTCTGTTTATGTAATCAGATAGATTCCTGAGAAGTGAACACCACTTGAGATTAAGTTTTTTCTTTCTTCGGTATTTATATTATTTCAATAACACAGAAAAGCTCATAAATCCAAAAGAGGTCTCTTGTTCTCACGCCTGCTTGTACCATCACACTGCACACCGTTTTATTTTCAGAGCATCCAGGAGCAAAAACAAACACAATCAGACAGCCGGCGTCACAAAAGGAACAAGTGAATTTAAATTGAATTCAGTTCAGGTTCTGCTGTGAAACACTGGCTGCAGACAGATGAAATGGGTAAAAGTATCGGACAAGAATATCAGTGTTTGGTGGAATTATAGTAATGGGTAGACACAACACTAAGAAGCTGATCTGGGGCCAGATAACGAACTGTTTCACAGCACCCGAGCTTTGTTAACAGCAAAGTGCCCAAAGTGCTTTTGCTGACAGACTTTATCACATGTATTATATCTTTTATATAAGTGACTCAAGACTCAAAGTGACTGTTTAATTAACCACCTTTATCACCTCTATTGAGCAGGGCGTGGGCACACAACTTTACATTTCATACCACTTTATACTTCTATTCCACCGCATTTTAAGAGAAATACTGAACATTTCGTTCCACTATGTTCATTTGACAGCTTTATTTACTCTGCAGGTAATGTTTTTACACGCAAAACACATGATCAGCTGAGAAAATATGATTCAATACCCTTGATTAAATAGCCCAGCAGCGTATGAGGTACTTGCAATTGGCTCCAACTCAAGCGGCTAAAACATTAAAAATCTGCTTACATAAAGAGTCTATACTTTTAATGGTGACAATATGCACAAATCCTTGGTCCACCTGAGCAGAGAAGAGCTGAAGTAGGTCCATTAAAATCTTCAAGGCTGTTGTTAGTGAAACTGTTTGATTACATCATGTTGTACGTTACTGTGACCACACCCGGGAAATGATAATGTGAATATGACTACAAATGACGACTGGAGGGTTTTCCTGCGAAATAGAGCAACTTACAGTCGAGTGCAGGAGTGCCACGGCAGAATTAATCTGAATTTCCGGCCAATAAGAAACATTTGAAGATGATCTTCTTAATCCAGATGAAGCCCTTGGTCTCAGCCCCATTTGAGAAGCAGCAGGTTCTCATCGTGATGATCGTCTGGGGTTTCTGAGTCATCCAGTGTTTTCCTACGAAAGGAAACTACAAACCAGGCACTGGTTTAACCTTCTTTTCCGTATTAATGATTGGTGTTTTTACGTGGAAATCAAATATGTGTGAAAATGAAGGCTCTGGCCCCCCAGCGATCCTGAACGGGATAAGCAGATTAGAAAATGCATGGATGGATGATTCCATTAGAACACAGAATGTTAATGTGTTTCTCTTAGATTTATCTGATTCTCATGAGGTCAAAACAAGTGTTGTTCCGTCCAGACCTGAGAAATGATTCACAATACCGGCAGTGTTCAAGGGGCAAAGACCTGACTGTAGCCCTAAGGGGCACCACCAGGGGGCTCTGGTTTCAAAGCCAAGTGCAGCCTGCAGGGGCAATTAATCACCCTGACACCACGTTTTTCACATCTCAAACTTAAGCAGACTTTAGTATCCACACAAGTTAAGGATCTCACTATTATATGAAAGTGTGTCCATATATTGAAAGACAGAGCACCCTTAGAGCAAACATTAGTACAACCTGGTATCTGTGTTTTCAATGATAAGACCGCATCATAAAGACGTCAATTTGTTAGAAATTCTGAGAAAATGTGAGTCATTTCTTTCTAAATTCATCCTGCTGGCATATTTCCCACTTCCAGTGAAGACCACAGATGAGTCCTCGCAGGACCACACAGCAAAAGCTCCTGCAGCTGCTACGGGAGGTTTTACCATATAAATGAAGTCATCTCAAAGGCCTTTTGCCTTCAAGGTGCAATAATGAGCCACGATCTGGATTTAGCAAACATGTCCGCTCCCTTGTGTTTCACTTCATTTCACCTGGAACAAAACTGGTGTTCCGCAGACAGTGTGACAGATGCGTTGTGTAATACGGACTGATTGGGAGAGGGCATTTGTTTGTTTGACAGAATGTGTCCCGAAAAGGCAAGCAAGTCTAATGGGATTTAGCTGCGAGCCGCCGACTGTGAATTCTCTCTTGTATACATTTCCATGTCCAGCCTGCCGGGTGGACACAAAGCCCTCCTTGCTGGCATGTCTCTGTATGTTAGCCATGACCCAAAAGCTCTGCCTTGTTTCTAATTTCCTCTGTTTATTATATTTCTTTGTATCAAAGCCTCCACGTTTCACAAGACCACCGTGGAAGCGGCAATCAAATGTGAACAACGAGACAAAATACCCAGCTTTTACAGACAAAACCTCAAGGGGTGAATGAGTGTGCGTGTGCGTGTGTGTGTGTGTGTGTGTGTGTGTGTGTGTGTGTGTGTGTGCAACAGAGAGAGGGATTCCACAATGTTGAAGTGCTGACATCTGCTGCAGGCCCTTGCAGGGCTGGAATGTGATACTCTCCTTTACACAAAGGGCCTTGGCCCTTGCAGCAGGCACAAGAAGACCTCTATATGCCCCTCTCCACGGGGGCAACACACGTATGAAATGACTGTATCAATGCCCCATGCCTTCCTTTCCCAGCCATTAACTTTGATTAAAACCACAAAACCTTCCTTCATACCTTGGTGCGGGAGAGATGGCTGCTCTGCACTTTCTTTGAGGTGGTAGTTTCCAAGCTATGTGAGACTGGGGGTAAATTGCTTCAGCATTGCATCATGTGTCTGGCCCAATGGGTTCAATATGTCTCGAGCTCTGCTTTGATTGTTGTGTCTGTGCTGCAGCATACTCACCATACAGTGGGGGGATACACTGGTGGATTTTGCCAACAATAGAATGGGAGGAACCACATGAAAAGCAGTTGATGAGGTACAACAGTGTGCCGGGGAGAAAGGAAATTGGGAACAGGAGGGAGTATTGTTCCAAGCGGTGTCTCTGCTTTGATATGACAAATTGAGAAGCCCTTAAACATTTCCTTGCACAGAAACATTTAGGCAGAATGCACAACAGTGTGTTGAAAAGTCTTGTGTGGGTACACATTTATCTTTCATCTCTCTGTGGGGAAAATGAATCGAGGCTTTAAACAATCACTCCATGGTTACAATGAGCTTAGTTAGGCATATTTTCTTATGGAAAGTTTCCTCTTGAATAATGAAGCAGCTCATGTGATGTGCACTGTGGACTTCATTGTTTAACCGTGTATATGTTATAAATTTGATGGACCATGATGCACGGGGCAAAAAATGCAAGTGAGGCCACGAGGATGAAGCCCAACAGAAAAAAGTAGGAAGAAAAGGAAAATTATGAGCACTAACACAGAGGGAGCAAATGAGACTCACACAGTAGCAAGTGATTTTTGTCATATTTGATTTTCTTTCCCAGAATTGGCCAAATTGTTACAACAGAGCTTTCTTTTTCACTGACGTTGGCCAAAACTACCCAGAAAAACTAGTCAGTTCTGTAAAATGCATCATGATTAGCAAAAATATATAGAAATTATTTTAATTTTGTAAAAATGTGACTTGTATTAAGTGAGATGATGCGCAGAGAAAGAGAAAATCGTCTTATCTCTGCTTTTATTTATTTATTTATTGAGTGTGACAGAATCCTTCATTTTCTGTCTAATTTTACCGGATTCAGCAGTTGTGGAAACAAAGCGGAACAAGACAAATAACTCCCAAGCATCAGACTTTTAAAATGTTCAGGTTTTTGAACTGAGCTCCAAAAAATGTCCATTCGTGATCATTTAACCTTTAGTCTTTAACTGTTCGACGTTATTTTTCTATTGTTGAGGAATGCTGTTATCTTGAGAATTGCCTCGTATGGACACTCTTCTCATCATAACTGCCTCTGCTGAGCCGCTTTACTCTTAGTTATGTGAAGACACATTTCCTGAAAACTGCTGGAAACGTGTGAAACTGTTTGCAACAAGTGGGACTGTATTTGCCAATTTGAGACTAAAATGGGTGAAACACCTCACTGGACCAGGCAGCAGCGGAATAGTTAACATGCCAGGGAGTTTCCTCGGCTGGGAAGTTGTACTTTATGTATAGCACCTGTTGTGCTGTCAGTTGGCAGTCTCCAAAAACCCAACCCTCGCCGCGCAGCGATATTTTATCTCAGTCTCCACCAAGTTATGACTCAAGACCTCGCCAGACAACAGAACTCGTCTCGGTGTTGCGAATGGTTTCGGGGTACAGACTGTATCAGGTTGCTGGACTCTCTCGCTGTCCCTCTGTGAGAGCTTTTGCTGTAATGCGTAAAGATCTGCGGGGATTTATTCAGAGTCAAGAACGCACCGTGGACGCGCGCTTTAGCCAAAATGCATCTGCGCCTTTCTAACGATCTCGTACCATAAATGATATGCCTGCAAAAGGACGCTTTTACAACTAATTCCAGGATTATAATTACTTAAAGCCAAACTTTGTCCACTCAGTATCAAACTTTCCACAGAACCAACAGGTGCGCACTTGCGTTGCGCAGAAGCGGCTGGTCTGGAGGCTTTGGAGGAGGATTTGACTTGATTTAGGGAGATATAAATTTCACTTTTTTCCAGAAGGACTGATGATTAAGATTATGTGGATTCTACTCTGCGTTTATCCTCTCCAAATGTGTCCAAAACAGCACTGCTGTCCTGTAAACGACGCATGTGTGTGGTGATACAAACCATCCCGTCAACAGCGCTTTGAGATCGCCAACCACCACTCATCCAAATGATCCTACCATTATTCTTCCTTCTTGCATCGCTTCTGCAACAATATGGCTCGGAAGCTGAATCAAGTCATGTCAGCAAGTTTCACCCTCCAGGTGTAAAGGAGCAAAACGGTGAGTTTTCATTGCAGTTTGTAACATGTAGAAAAGTTACGAAATAGAACATGAGTATCGCGCACACTCAACCAAATGTTTATTCTAACTGGGCTTGCAGCCATTCTTTTAAAATGCACATCTTGCTTCGGTTTAAACAGCAATGAATGAGCGTTTCATTCAGTTCAAACAGCATTATCCAGGATAGGAAGTGCAAAATTACCTTTTACCTTTAAAGTGTACCCGTGTATGTTTAAGGGGGAAAACCCTCTGAAATTCCAGGTCCCCCGGGAAAAGTTCTCCCTGTGATCATAAAAAAGGCTCCATTCATGCAGCAGTAGTGGCTCCGGGCGATGTAATTTGCTTACCCTCTGAAATGCGCTGAGCTGCACTATCAAATTCAAAAAAAGCTTTCTCAGTGTTTAATATTGCGTCCACGTTAGGCTGAAGTTGATGGTGTATCTACACTGAGATGGATTAAGGACGTAATTGCCCTCCAATGATTTCTTGCCATCATGGGCAATTTGGCAATCAAGTTCTTTGTTTTTAGAGTGTGTGGGCGCGCGCGTGTGGGCGCGAGCGTGCAATGGGGAGCGTCTGTCCATCTCTCGAACCTCCAAAACAACTGATTTTCGCTTTCCAGTGATGCACTTCATGCACGACTTACTTGGTCTTTTCATCCTCTTGGAATTCTGTTAATCCTCAGATTCTTTACTTTTCCCCACAAAACACTTGACTTACATTGTTATACTTCAACTCATGTTTTCATAGGCTGCATGACATGATATGTATGCAAAAGGGCAGTTAAGAACTATATTACCAAGCCAGGATATACTGGCAGTAGAATTATAGGCTACAATGACAGTTTTGCCATAGTCCATCTTTAACTGGCTTTTGCACAGTCCTGTACATGCTGTACAAGCCTATAAGCAGGAGCAGTAAAATCAAGTCCTGCAACCCTTCTTTAGAGGATAAGTGCGTCAGATGGATCTTCCTGAGCTAATTAAAATGGTGAAGCAAGTGTTGTGCATGAGGAGGATTTTGTAAAACTCCAAAACAAAAATGTTCTTCCTCATAATGGCGTGCACCTGATCTACACAGCTCTAAGTAATCATTTCTTAACAACTAGTAAAATGCAATAAATAGTCAAAGATTTGCATTGGACTGACATGTTGAACGAGATTTACACAACATTAAGACGCAGGAGGACCTCACAGAGGACAGTTCAAAGTAACAACATGCCTGCATCCTGCAGATGTTGCCCTGGTCAAACTTCATTCATTACTCAGTCGTGTAGAGCCAGTGGGTTTGACTGGCCTTGTGTGAGGACATGCCGCGCTGACTTCACTACAGTAACAGTCAAGGCTGGGAAATCAGACCCTCCCGTGGGGATGTCCAGGTTTAATCAGGACGGCTGAGAAAGGAAAACAACAGGGAGGAGAGAAGGGAGGGAAAGGGATGAAGGAGGTGGGTGAGGAGGAGGGGGAACTGTGGGGTGGAGAGATGTTAAACTGTCAAAGAACTCTTTAAAACAGCGGTCACACATTGGCTGAGCGCGAAGCTGGCCAGGCTGTCTGTAACCTTTGACTGGAGCGTCTGAGTGCTCACTGTTCTGGCGTGCTTGATTGCTGATGCTCTGTGAGACAATTTGATATCGATCTGAGGGAGGGGAAAGAGCCAGACCTGTCTGGCATGTTTAGTAGTAGTTGCCCGGAGAGTTATGGTCAACAGTCGTATTAAACTTGGCAAGCAGCTGCTGATGACTCCGTACGATATCAGAGGGGGCTGTCTCCCATTGAGGCCAGTGCTGTGTGGAGTAACCATCTGTCACAATAAATGGACAAAAGTCTCAAAAAGGTGAACAGAATGGGCATGAACTCTGAAATGTAATTTTTATGCGTTGTGGTCATAAATAATATGAACATTTCCTTCCTCTACTACTGAGGGTTATGTTACAATAACATTTATAGCACATGCCATTTTCATGTGTTCGCCACATGGCTATAAGGTTTCATGGTTATTAGGAAAAACCATTGCTAAAAATGACGAGTGTAGTTGCACCATAAAATTATTTGTATGGTTTTAGTCATGAAATAGGCCTGAAAGCAGATGCGTGCGGCCATCCAGCCCGACCACCAGCTCAACCTCTGCTTTTGTCTACAAATGTTTGTTTTCTTGTGAGAATTAAATCTTTCAGAATGATTTTACCAAGCATGTTATTTGCGTTTTAGGATCTCAGGCTCATTTTTCATGATGGTTATTAACAGGATTGCACTGTTTTGTAAAAGTCTACTTTTGCTACTGAAATCCAAAGCTGATTAACCGTTTTATGATTATGTTAAGCAGCTCAAAGCACTTGCTTTTGTCTGGTTAAATACTGTAATTGTCAATGACGACCTGAAGTGGATTTTTCAATATTTAACCAAACCTAAAACCTTTCTTCTGAAGTGTTTTAGTTGCCTACACTTAACAACATATGATGCATGAATCTCAGACGGTATTGTTTCTTCCAAAAGGCATTTAGAAAAACTAATCAGTAGCACATAAATGTATTTCTTAAGAGGCATAGATGATTTGTCATAAAACTGCAGAATTTATAGTTTCCAGATTTAATAGAGTGGCCTTTCCCCCCTTAAGCAAATACATTCAAGTATATCACCACTGAGCTATAGCTGCACCTTGTCTTCAAGCACACTACCTAATGGCCTCTATAAGCTTGTTTCATTACATGGAGATGGCCTTTGTTCATGCTACGGTGTTTACAATGGCTTTCTCTATTAGGCTGTGATTTGCTGGCAGAGCTGCCAGTTGTGTGCACATCCAGCTGAAGATGCACCTCAGCTTCTCAATCACACAGGTCATCTCGGGGGGCGCCTCATCATAACACTTCTCTTAGTTAAGTGGTCCGGCTTTGCTTTCCCATAGATGGCTGTGTTTTCACCCCCACCTAGCCCACCCGTAAGCACAGGCCCAGGCCTTATTAGAAAAGAATGGCTGCAAATATTAGTAGGAGATGTGGATTACCTGCAGATATTCCCACATATCCCTCTAGAGCACCACTGGAGGAAGGTATGCAACGCGCTAGACCTGCCAATGATCACAGAGGCTGCTGTTCCGCTAAAGATTACGAGATTAGGGGGAGGACTGGGGTTATAAGGGTCACAGGTCCATGTGGAACATGTGCGGTTTTTCACGTATGCATGCATACATGGAGGGTTGAAGATACAGAGGTGCATTGTGCATTCATTAGATTATGATGCAGACAAATAAGCAGTTTAGAGCGGGGACTTAAAAAGCAGGAAAGAGAGTGGGTGGCCCTGTTTGGAACCATGACTGTTTCAGGTGTAATGTGAAGCGTACGTCATCCATTCATTCATAGATGGCTGAGAGCAGTTGTTAATGGCACACTTAAAAGGTAGTGAAGTGGGAGGAGTTATTTTGGTCATTCAGGGTTCAGCAAGTAAAAGTCCCATTCATTTCTTAGACAGGCAATGTTAGTTGACTGGCAGTTGAAGCACTTCTAAGGCTTGTAAAGGCACAAAAACTCCTCAGTTTGAACGATTGAAGATTAGCTAATGCATCAGAAAATGTTTGGTTCTTTTATAAAAAGCCAAAGGTACAACCCTGTACATAAAAACATAAAAACTCGCCACTAATGGCAAGATAACAAAAAGACATTCTCCTTCACAGAAACATATTATCGCATTCAGAAGTTTAAATTAACTCACGTTCGTATTTGGGGTCAATTTTAAATGAATTCGGTAACTGTTGCAATGACAGAGCTTGCGTCTTCCCCTTAGAAAGGGCAGCTGAAGGGTATCTCTGCAGGCTATCTAAAGCCATCATCCATACCAAATCACATTAAAGAAAGACTTCAAAGAAAAGTTGAAAGAATTCAAATTGTGATGGCTGTAACATAAACCTGCTGTATGTCTTATACTAAATTACTCAGGAGATGTTTATGAGGACGTACAGGGATTAAAAATAAAGTGGGTTCCACTTGGATAGTCTGACACTTTTAGCTCTAAAGCTGTTTGAAACAAACATCTTCTTACAGACAAAGTCAGGCATCATTGTGTTTCTCCTTCTCTGCCAGTTGTTACCAAATCTGTTCTGACTAGACCAAACATAGTGATTTATACACTGTAGGTGTAAGCCTCTTCTGCTGGCAGCTACAAGTGTGGCCAGCTGGCATTCAAGTTTCCACTATGTTATTTTAAGTGGTTTCCATAGTGCTTAACTCTGTGTTTTAATTTGAAATTACGATACGCCTCTTAAACCAGTGAAACAAAACTAGCCGGTCTTGGAATCTCCATTCATTCTTTAATACAGGTCAGATGTTTCCTGAGCCTGCTTCCCTGGGAAAGCTTGTTTCCAGTTAGGAGAGGCTGAACTTTGATGGATTTGCTTGAATGAATGAATGCAGCACTCTGCAGTTAATCATTGTAGTGGGCAGTGCAATAGCAGCCGGTATGCTTGGCTGAATTAAAACCATCAAAGAAAATGGACGGCTCGAATGTTCAATGAACTCAGCAGGAAGCAGAGAGGGCAACCACCACACCGAGTATATCACTATTGTCAGATGAAAACCACACTTAGAAAAAGAGGTTTGTCAGGGTGGTTAGCATGATTTCTTATTTTCTCAATGAAGCCTTCGGTTTATATTTTGAACAATGGGTTTTTAGCCGCTTTCTCAGGCCCTCTCTAAGCACATCCGTTCCCATGTAAAAATCAGTGTAAGTAAGAACAAGAAAATCCCCAAATCTGCAGTTATGTGATTTTTCCACAATAGCAGCAGAAGCAACCCTCGACCAGTGAATACAGGCATGTCTATGTCTACTGGCGGGAGGAGTTTTTCCCCTCAACATCTCACTCTGGAGTCGGGGACCCTGGATAACAGTGTCTATGTTTTCCCTGTCAGCACTATTTGAACGTGAAGTGCTGTATTTGGCAAGGAAAGCATGCCACCGCCTGCCTGCTGTTTGTCATTTCAGGCAGCGAGAGCGCCGTCTCCCCCACCTCCTCAAGCAGCCAAGGGAGTTTTCAAGGGATCTGGGTCACATGTTTAAGCTCTACTGGAGAAGAAATGTTCTCCACCGACACCACGTCTGTCTGTGCCCTGCTAAATCAATGTTAGTGAAGCTGTATTTGCTTGCAGTCAGTGCTTTGGCCAGTGATGGTCCACTGGAGTCAAAATCAGTAACACCTTGGTCGCCAAAAAGTGGATGAGCACTTGGGGAGCAGCGCAACAAGCTATAAACACAGCCTTAAAAAGGTGATGTGTTAGCAAATGTGTTAGCAAAAAGTTTACACATCGAGCAGTAACGCTTACATTTATTTCGAGTCATGTTTTTGAGCATCTCAAATCAGAAAAAGATGGCATACTCAATAACAGTGATTATAAATCAGAAAAAGCTGATTATGAGTACTGCAAGAAATCTGGATTAACAAAAGTGCACACTGTCAAAGAAGTCCCTCATTCACTTTCACCTCTGTTTTGGGCTCCACCAGCCAAGAGTGAAATATCCACATTAAGTCCCCACAGGAAGTAGCATCAGCCTTCAGCCGTCACAAAGAATGTTGTATTAGCAGCATGTTAGCCTCAGATAGCTAGTACCTTGTTTAGCAGAAAACTGATCGCTAAAAACTAGACCAACAAATCACAAATCTACAACCACAAAACAGCTGCAATAATAAAGTACCATGGATATTTGTGAACGGCCAGTATCAGAAGTTTAGTTTGTGTACTTGCAGCTCCCAGGTGTGTCTGGAACTGGGTCAGGGTGTTGGTGAGAAAATGCAAACATTGCCTTGATAAATAATGTCTTAAAAAATTCTCTCTCTATATATATTACATGTTGTACTTTGTTTCTCTTCCTTCAGTTCCTGCAGCTTCTGTAGTGGTTTCATTGTCCTGCCCTCCAATAAGAAGCCTCTCTCTCTGAAATGTTCGCAGTGTGCAGATAAGGGTTCCACCATCAGCTCGGCAATATCATTTCAAACGTCTGGCTTTGTCTGTTTTTCAGTCACAATGCTTGTTCTGAAAGCCGCCACTACATTTGCAGTTGAAAAGATTTTATATAATCACTTTCCCTCACAAGCAAAACAAATACAGATATCATTTCTATCATGTTGTTTATCCTTTTTATCGTGTTTTTTCCTTATCTAGCGGAAGGGCTTGCTGAATATTATCAGCTGTTTGTGCACAAATGAGTCAAGTAGCTGCAGTCTGACCAGCTGGCACAGAGCAAAGCAGCACCACATGAAGCAGACTGAATAGAAGAAAGCAAAAAGAAAGAGAGTAATTGTGAGTCGACTGCATGCCTCTGAGACTCCCAGAGCAGAAAAATGTACAGTAAATAAATGCAGACTTCCAAACACGGTACTGGAAATAGTCCCAATGCTAACATTGATTATGACGGGCAGAAGGAAGTGTCTGCCTGCTGCAGTCTAAACATGAAGGGTGGAGTATGTCTGCCTTAAGTCAAGATTACTTGTCAGAGCAAATACCCGTCATTCAGTGTGAGTTAGCATCGTTTCCTCAGCCCCTTTGTTTTTTTACCGGCCGGATTGTTGTCCTGACCTGTGTTTTACTGCTCTCACTGTCATATTGCTGTTGAGGGTCAACAACACATCCACAAAAGAAGGTGTGCTTACTTTTTGAGCAGCTCTGAAGGACTTAAAGGTCATGAAACTTTACTCAGATGTGCTATTTCCCTTCAGAAAGTGAAAACTTATGCAGTACAGTCACCTTAACTTCACCAGTGCTTCCCTCAAAAACATAACCTAAACAACACATCACATTTTTAGTGGTTTTATATACTTCAGAAGCTTAACCTTCATGAGGGGAGGCATCAGAGTTTGGAGAACTGAAAGTCATAATTTATGTGCGTTTTGCATTGAACACCAAGCATGTTAAGGCAAGCGGATGTACTTATCTCCCAAGCTATGTAGTATAAAAACTATGGCAGTATTAAAAAAGTTGTTTGATCTGCTGTCAATTCTGGCAAGAGTTATCACCATTCTTGCTGCTGCAGAGCGGATTCCCTCTAAAACTGAAGCTTTTAAACCGTTTGGATCAACTTGAAGCTGTGAAGGTGTGAAACTTTGCCAGCATGGCACTGTGTTTGTACAGACCTCAGTCGGCCTGTGAGTATTGGTTGTCTTATGTCAACTGGAATTCCACTGGACTAAACATCTTGCTTGATGAGTTGACCTTGGATACCGTCTCCCGAGGGCATGTCTGCATAGCTTGGCAGATGTCATCGCCTCCTATCAGAGAGGTATTTCAAAGTATCCTGTAATGACTCTACTCTTCAATCCACTGGGCTTCATGGGCATCACCTTGCAGCTGACTGACAGGGAGCTTGACCCAGATCAAGTGCTGAACAATCCCACAGCTGTGTCTGCTATGAGAATAAAAGTTTTTTGGTAACACTTAACAATACGGTCGATAAAAAGGTTCCATCCCCAGCTCCTTCTATGTCCATGGACAAGACACTCAACCCCAATTTTTCCTGATGGTGTGTGTGGGATGAGGCAATTTGTACAAAAAAAGTGCTTTATAAATTAAGGCATTCATAATTTTATCTGTCTGTATAAAATGCAGAGAAGTCCCCCAAGAAACAGACAAGAAACCAGACAGGAAATAAATTCTGATTTATAAATAGCAATGAGTTCCTGAATAACTTGGACTGCTTGATACTATGTTAATGACCAGCGTCTAATGATCTAGTTACTGGCCACTCTCTAAATAAATCATCCCTGATTAGCTCCATATCAGGTGGCAAATGAAGCTAAATCAATTGCCATCCCATTTGTGGAAAAACAGCTGTCTTTTGACTTGTGATACACTATTTGGTCATGAATGACACCTCCAATAATCACACTGTATATTAAGGT
Source organism: Chaetodon auriga (assembly GCF_051107435.1). Lineage (NCBI taxonomy): Eukaryota > Metazoa > Chordata > Actinopteri > Chaetodontiformes > Chaetodontidae > Chaetodon > Chaetodon auriga. The sequence goes on along the minus strand of NC_135082.1, from coordinate 23,449,737 downwards.
ACACATATTCACCATTAACTAGTTGCTAATTAGCATAGCAGCATATTGGCTCTTTTTTAGTTATTATAAAGTACTTACTAATCCCTTATTCTGGGGGTTGGGGTTATAAAAGGCTAGAGTTATTAAAATCCCAATTCCTTACTTTCTACTAATAAGAGGAAATTAGGAAATTATTGAGAAAAAACTCTTAATTAATGGGCTAGCAGTTGTGGTCATGCAGAATAAGGCATAAATAAGTGCTTTATAATGACTAATTAAGAGCCAATAGGCTATTATGAAATGACCGTGACCATTATATGACCCAAACTCATTTTAGTCAGTTCCTGGCAGGAACTATTTTCAAATGAAAAAATGTATTTATGTTGCATTTCTCTGGATTTTCATCCAAGAATTCCACAGAAACACTAGACAATGTAGCCACATCGCTTGATTGCAACACTTTCTCAGAGGTCACAGTATGCGAACCCATCACCCATCACTGTGGCAGAAACAAACTCGAATGATTTCACTTTACCACCGTGTGCCTCCTTTCCCCCGATATGAAAGCTTCCACACACGTGAAACCGAGCTACTACATCCATCAGCTGCAGCAGAGCCGTTTCATGGTTATCAAGCACCGTCATTAATGATGCTAATTTTAGAAAGCAGCAATGAGAGCCGCTGATGTGTGAGAAGCCTCGTACAGTTTAGAATACACATCGAGCACCTCAGTGCAGAGATGATATGAATGTCTGGCTTGAGCAGTTTGAAGGACAATAAAATGAAGATGGATGTGTAATTACAGCATTTTACTGACTTCAAAACATTATTGCACAAATAAAAAGTGTGTGCTGCACCCATAGTTGTACTAGGGTAGACAAAATGGACTCAGTTAAGCCCAGATAATTACCTTAAACAGTAACAAAATGAAAGCCAAAAGATATTTGTGTTTGACACTTTTACCCAAAGAGGGATGTCAGAGTCAGTCACATCTGACAAATGATAATTACAAAAATAGTGAAGACTGATACTACTGCTCGTTTTATCAGATCTCAACAACATTCTACACGTATTGCAGAATATTGCACACCTCAAATGTGATTCAATAGTTATTACACGACAGGTTGCTGTAGAATAAATTGCCACTAAATGTCAATAATAGTAACTTGTAAGCTCAGCAGCAGAGCGATCTTTCCAGCTGATAACCTTGCAGTTACTGTACATTGTATTTATATTAACCTCCAACCAATTAGATCTTGATTATACACTAAATGTTAATTGTTGTGTATTTTCTGCAGCGTGGCCTCATTTATTTCAGGTTTGAAATACTGGGACGCTGCGCTTGTTTGACCGACTGGAGTAAATGTAAATCTGAGCAGAATCGCCTTTTTTCTCCATGTATTGCTCGTGTAGCACGCTGTGCGTCCCACATCCTGCCAAAGTTCATAAATGAAGACATTTTTCTTGCTTTCTCTTCACATTACCGAAAATACATACAATACTAACTCATAGGTCATGCATGCCGGCTGAAATCAAACCACCACTGTGTCTTCTTTATGCGCCATCAGAGGAGAGTGAGAAAAGAACCAGAAGCTATTAAATGGAGATGTGAAATATCCCAGCTCTAATGCATTTAGGGGGGGAAATAAAAAACACACCTGTCCCAGTAATCATCGGCACAGCGCCGTCCCATGCTGGCTGGATTATGTCACCTAGCACATGGTGAGATGTGATATACGACACTATGCCACTGGCATACAGAGACGGTAACCCAATCACACATACTATTTTGAGAATGTATGGCTTTTCCCAAAGCACAAATGGTTTTCGGTGCAGACTGGATACGCGCTGCCACGGCATGCTTACACTTGGATCCTCATGGGAGGGTATCCATTTCTACGGCCCAAATGGAATGAAAATGCACATTAGCTGTTAGGTCTTATGACTGACTGGAATGATTTTGCCAACTGTGTGTGTGTGCGTGTTTGTGTGTAGCTGTCTGCGCACTGAACAGGATCTGCAGCAACCTCCATTTAATAAAATAAGAGCGAAATTACCTCTTACTTGAGCCAGCTCCTCTGTAATACCGGATTGTCTGTGGTACTGGAAAGTGTTTTGTCTTGGAGCTACAGCCCATCACTCTGGTAGCTTCTGGAATTGTACTCGACTGTAACACTCACTAAAAAAGGACAGATGATAAACTTTAATACCCATTCGCTGATTTTTCGAATGTATTTTTTAAGAGCAGGGGTGTATTTAATTTAATATCCTGACGCTTGGCTTTGCCTTTTCCATTCGACTCCCACTTGTTCATTGAGGAAACTGCTCTGGTGAATAGGATACAATGTGCAATCTGTACCTGTGTCGCAGCGTGAGAAGCTGCTGTCCTTGTACAATGTAAGAAGCAAGTTGGCAACACTTACACATTTACTGGAAGGGTAAACTTTATTCATTCAACAGCCCTGTGATGAAACACACAGACTTCCAGTAAGTCAGACAGAGATGCCCAGTTATTTTTTACATTTGGTTCTCTTGTTACTTGGACATCTATTTGATCACTGAAGTTGCGCCACTTTTTCTACAATCCCTGCGGGCCAGTGCGTACCATGAGTGGCTCATTTGTCTCTGCACATGCTGCTGAATGTATTGTACTTTAGAAATAATCTGATTCTGGTTGTGGTTAGGCACTTCTTGCAGAGGTGTAAAGAGCAGAGTTCTCAATGCCAGCATGTTACGTGGCTCAGTACCAGTTGAGGCGTACAGCATATAGCAAACTCAGTCAAGTGGTGAAAATGCAGGCAAGTTTTAAAAGGAACTGCAAACTGGGACGAGATGCTGTAATCAGAGGATGCCAAATAATCTTAGAACTGGAAGTAATGTGATATATTCCAATTGTTTTTTCCATGGCTGCACCAAAGCAGGAAGTGTTGTAGGAAGTATCGGGCATACTGTGATTTACTACTAGCAGGATGCATTTTGATTATACTGAAACAAAATGAATGGAGGATCTTACTCGTAAAGGGTTTGGTTAGTTATTAGGAATATCTCACAATCTGACTTGTCGTGGCAGGAAAAGCACAGGTGTAACTAATAACCTTAATTATGGCTTTACTCCATTTAGGTGTGCCAGCGAGCTGTGCCAATGGGCCCGAATGCAAAACAAAGGGATCCGAGAACTGTCACAGCTACGTGCAGCACTGAGTTTATTGGTGTTTTTAGTTTAGTTCCTGTGATTGACAGGTAAAAATGTCAAATGCGAGAAAGGTCTGTTTAGCGTTGTTGTTGACACAATGTGCAATGTGAGTGTTTTGAAAAACAGTCTTAAAATGTCAAGAAATTATGTTGTGTAAGTTCATGACCCTCAGCCTCTTGCTGTATCCCAGTGTGTGTACGTTACACCTACAGCTGCTGTCTTACCTGCTCTGTCAGCAGTTCGGTCTTAAATCACAATTATGAAGCACAGCCGTGTACACAGCAGATATGTCATTTTTGATTTTTTTCACATCTTAGAGTGATGCTTTTTGAAAATGCTCTCCGCAGTGGATAAGTCTAAAATTGATGGTCTTGCATTGTTTTGTAGAAGCAAGTTATTTTCAGATTTATCTGCCTTAGTTGAGCCTAAATCACAGGCTAAACATTTGGCTGTAATAATGCATCAGTGTACACAGTAAACAACTGCTGTTGATTTTTCCAGTTGTGCACAGAAACCTTGTTGAGTGTCGTCTTAAATTAAGGGAAAAGACCTCATCGTGCAGTGTTTGCTGAACAGTTAATCTGTAAGATTTGCATCGAAACTTGAAGCGACATGCTCAGATTAAATGAATAATATATAGAGATATGTAGGCTCCTCTAAAGAGTACCACCTTGAAATGGACTGAGCAGAATGTTAAACAGATGATCGTCTCTCCTCATATTTCTACAAGACTTTTCTCACTCCATTTTCTTCTTCACAGGGAAGATTGTGTGATAACAGTTTGAAAGGACACCTTCTGAATGAGTAATGCCGAGAGAAAGACAGACTCTGCATGGAGAGTATGACAGGTTACCAAGCAGTTAGTAGAAGAGGTGTTAAGCCCCCTCTTCCTCCTCCTCCTCCTCCTTTTCCCTCCGTATCACATCAACATCTGTTCAGCTGTCTCTAATTAGGGCTTTTACAGACAGCAGCATTAAAATGGCCCCGGAACCACGCCAACTAATGAGACGCCATTGACAAGGCAGATCTTTCATGCACAACTCCGTTTGTCAGAATCTATCTCTCATTTTCTGCCTTGACAGCCAACGTTTGTTCAACACTTTGTCTGCCTTCACACCTGTTGACAGGCCTTAACTGAGATTTAAAGCGGGTCACTGAGTTGGCGTGTTTTTGGCGTGGTTTGCAGCATCGGATGCTTGCGGTGACGGATTTTCTCAGGCAGATCATCGACATGTTTGCATGCATGCTGTCGACGTGAAGCATTTTTCACCACTCTGCTGCTGCCAGTGTTTCTGTATGTTCAATGGAGTGAATTTGACACTCTGCTCTTCGAAAGTGTTTTTTTGTCTCCAGATACAGATGAGAACAGTCGAGCCTCACATTAGTTCTGTAGCTACAAATCAGACGTATGTTTACATGTCATTACACTTCAAAGACAGCGCCGAAGCACATTAGAACATCCCAAAACACGAGCATTTTGGGACCAACTGTATTTTCCGAAAATGCAAATTATAATAATGAGACCGTTCCACAAATTGAGCTCACAATAATGTGGATTATTAAAACGTGGTCATTAAAAAGGGAGATAACTGAATGACCTCAAATATGAGTGATAGTGAAAAAAATCAAACAAATGATGATTCGCTGAAGACCACAATGTGATAAACATCATTTGTAGGAGATAGTTGCTTTTAGTGGACATGAAAAAAGGGATTGTCCTCATTCATCACCAAATATTGGTGCATTATTATTACCTGAGTGTGAGTGCTGTTATAGGAGGAGTAATATTAATATTAAGTAATATATAAAAACTCTTTTGCAGTGATTAGATGACTGATCAGTTCATGTCAGGTCACTTATTGCTAAATACTGCACTGAGAATCACGTCTTGTCCTGTTAAATCAGGAGTGATAATTAAAGCACTGACAGATGAGCACTGTAAACAAAGAAGCATTAATAATGGACAAAATAACGATCAGCTAATTGTCAGTAGACCTTTTTCACAGTCTGCTTGTCATAGCAGGAGACGCAGGGGGTGGAGCTAGTTTCAGGGTCCTGGTATTGTTCATGCTGACTCACTGTCATGGCTGAGTGGGACAGAGACATCATTAATTGCTACCTTTCCTGCTATGACAACGTCTGTTGTCTGCCAAAGTCAGTGCAAAAAACAGGTGATTCCTGAATGTGGCCTTACCTGTGTTAAGCTCGCAGCTAAAAAGACGTGACATCATGCACGCAGACATCTTCGGGGATATTCCATCGCCATCTCCCCTCACCTCAAGCTTTGAGCTAACACCTTTCCTGATCATTCACCCAACAACTCACTAATAGCCTATATTTGTGACTTATTAAACCCGCTCTGCAGTCCCTCTCATGCTAATTAATGGTTGCTGCTCAGGCCGCAGCTCATGTTTGCCTCGTCCAGGAAATAATTTGTGAGGTTTAAGATGTATTTTCCTCGATGTAGCTACATATCCACTCTCTACAAGCACAGGAAAGAAAGGCATCTGTTTTATAACCATTTATCTCATGAGGTAATTACACGGCTGTTGTTCTTTAAATGCAGCTTCATGAATATTCATTGTTTTCCAAAGATAAAGTAAAGCTTTTAGTCGCTGGCTGTGTACGTCCATTACTTGTTTGTGTTTTTCTGATAAGGACTGCATCAAACAGCGGGGTTATGTTTACAGGCAAATGGACACAGATGATTGAAATGCTTTTCTACGAGCAGTCAGAGAGAGTCAGGGAGGAATGCTGGGGGCCTTTTGTCAAACCATGGACAGTCAGAGGCTTAATGACCTGTGCAGACTATTAAAACTGGGTGCTAAGTGCTTAGCATCACCATTTATTTGTCATTTCTCAAACACACATTAAATTGAGACCCACTGAGTTTGGTGGCATCACAGCGGCCCTCAGCAGGTGTCAGTCATGGTGACGAGTGTGTGTGTTCGGATGCAAAGGTAATTGAAGGTCAAACAAGAGGTTATTGTGCGGAAAGAGATTGATGATTTGATGAGTTACAATTACATCTAATGTGGACAGCAGCTGATTAACTAACATACCTCTGGGTTTACTGGATGTGAGTAAATCATAATCACTTCCCTTTTTCAATTACAGCTGCAGGTTTTTAATTTAGTGGCTGGAGGTGTTTATATGGAGCAGGCTTGTCTCAGATGAGAATTACTGTTGTTTGCCTTAATAAGTTGCACAGAGCTGGTCTCCACAGACAGCCACTGATTGGATCGGTAGTCCAGCTAATGTTTTTCCCTGACCAATCAGTAGGGAGCAACAAATCACATCATGTCGACGTAATTTCAGTCACCAGGAAAGGTGCCGTAGAGGTTTCAATGAGCAGTTAACGTAACGTTTTCCACACTGAGGAAAGATGCTTGGACACAAACAGAGGTCTGCTGGATGAAAGTTCACCCACCTGCCGTACATCACCTGACTTCCTCTTTTGCTCCTTGCATAATTTCTCTGGAGATAACATAATAATAAATGGAAATATCTGCGTACTAACCTGCTTGCACGGATGGCCCATGTACCTGTTTTTTTGGTGAGGACAGACTGGCTCGATAGCTAATGAGCTATGTAGGATCTAGGATGGAGGATGGAGGATTAATCCCTCACTTGTTTCTCTAACTGATTGCTAAGTTGTTTCAGGGGAAAACATCCATCAGCACAGACCAAAATAAATCGCAGATCTGATCAGCACTCTGTTCTGGAGCCAGGAGTTGCCGACATGACATTTTTTTTTAAAATCAAGAATGTTTTGCTAAACTATTTTTGAGGTCCTGTTTGCTTTTTTTTCCCCCTCAGTGGTATCTCATTTGAAGCTTTGCACATTTTATTGCTCTGTGGCTTTTATCAAGTCAACAGGTGCAATGAGTTCAAGCTCCTGTAGCAACTGACCAACTATAAGACTTGCAGGGGTCAAAGCCATAGCACTAAGATTTTATATTCATATACTGAATCAGAGCGGGAAGCGAGATGAGGCATTTCATCAAAAGATTTGAAGTTTCACAGTTTTGCTGCTTGTGACATTGCTTCCCAAAACGTGTATACACTCCAGTGTATTTCTTTAAACAGTGCTGCTATAGTGATTGAAAAACAAATCCTTTGGAAACCCTTGGATGAATAGATCCACAGAGAGCTGCTCTGTGAGCCGGATTGCAATTATACAATAATTGTATTCCCCTCTTAAGGGAATTAACCTGCAGACACTAAGTCACTGCCCTCGCCTACAGACGTTTCCCCTCAGAAACATCAATTTTCCCATTTCTAATCCTCAAATTGCTACTCATGTCAATTCTGAAGATCCAGGTACAAACTTGCTACTAAAGCCAGCCCTTTGGCAAGTTGTTATGCTGGGATGTATGCGGAGACGTTGTTCCCTGAAGTTTGGACGGCGTTTGGTTTTGGCATTGGAAAGAGAATTATTAGCAAAGCAAACTTCTGGCCAGGAGGTCGTCATCTTGAATCCTGTGGGAATCCTTGGCCAGTGAATTAGATACACTCCTCACCTCTTTCAGCAACTGCCGTCACAGTGTTTTTGACCAAAGCAAGTAACTGTGGCTGTAGAGGGTAGCAACAGGCCCGTATCTGTGTGAGCGAGAGCAGGATGTTACAGGAAAAGAGCAGTTGTGCTCAGCAAACGCTCCCTTGGTAAATAGAGGTTGAAAGGAGTATACTTTCATTACCCTGGGTAGTGCACTGCAGCTCTTCTTCTCTAGACAGCTGGGCCAAAAGGTTATGAAGGCTTGGTGGGATGGCGGTAATTAGAGATCCAGGGCAACCCGCTTAAAGAAATCAATCTGTATCTGAAAGCAGAGCCACAGAGCAGAGATTTTTATTCTTAAACTGCCACAATTAAAATGTTCTTTCACTTGTCTCATTGTCTGCTGCTTCGGATTAAATCATTCAATTTGCCGCAGCTGAAAATCTCATCACACATTTTAAGGCTTCACCCAGATTTGCTTGCATTGCTCGTAGCTTCTTAAAGGGTTGTTCAGGGGTTATGTTTGTTATGTAAATTGTGTGATTTTTTGGGAATTCGGGACAGCTGTTGTGTTTAAATTGCCATTACTTGGCGACGATGCTCCAAGTTCTTAAGAGCAAGGACTTTCTACAGTGAGCTTTGGGAGGTCCATGTTACTTGGATTTTCGTGATTTAAGATAAGATTAAAGTAATAGGACAAGGGGAGGAAGATGTGTGAAGACAAACTGACTCAGCGTGTGAATTTGGCTGCAGTCCAAGTTGCAGCCTAAGCTTTACTGAGATTCCAGCGCAGATATGTGTGGTCCCAGATCAATTTAGAAATCATTACTTGAAAACATTACTGACCCCTCTCAAGCTGTTCATTGCAGATTTGAGTGCCTCTATCCCGGAGCCAGGGAGCTACAAAGTGGATTGTGATCAGCTATCAATCCTCGCAGCTACATGCATTGCAAAAATTGCACCTTTGATCAGTCTTAATCGCAGTGTCTGTATCTGCTCCGGCAAAGCTGTCTTCCAATCTGGCTCGCCACAGATCAAACTGTAATTTTCTCCAAACATCCAGCTGCCCAGCTCACAGATGTGACTACAAAGCAGCCTGGAGCTGCCGTCCACAGCTGTGGAAAGAAGTCTAAAAAAGACGTGGTTCATCTGTCAACGCCTGGTTTCCAGCCAGAAGAGGAGGTTAAGCCCGTCTCCCAGTGTTTGTGAGAAACATCTCACAGCCTTCTAACTTTCTTTTTTTGTGCTAATGTATCAGTCCATCTACTTAACAATGATTAACATTGATCTTGATTCTGAGTTTGACAACTGTCAAGGAAATTGAGGTTGATTTGGGGCACCCTGCATTAACGAGGGCGCAGGCCTTGATCGTAATTTGGAAAGAGAAACAGAGAGACTTTCAGGCCTGTGCACTGTTGTAACTTGTTGTGTGGGCATACAGTCAAAGAAAGATGAAATATATTTGTGCATATAAGATTCCTGCTCTTTATTGAAGGCTTTAGCAACTGTTTTGGTTCTCTGCTTGGCACTTGTCTTGTTCCCTTGGTTGTTGCTTTGTTTTTGCACTGTTTCTCCTGGAGATCATTTGTTAATCATTGTCAGTGGTTTTATGACGTCTTCTCTTTTTCTGTGGGAGCTATCTCCCTTTTGCCACCTGTCCATTTATTTCTTTGTATCACTCAAAACAGATCGGTGTCGACCTGAAATTTTGCCTCCTAAATGACGCATTTGACAGCAACAAAGCATGTATTCATTAAAGAAAGTCATCTTTTTAAGAGATTTTTAAAATCAAATAAGAAAGAGTGCATTTGATAGAAACTGATGATGTGCTTTTATAAATTAAAAGGACAAATACTGAACTTGGATGGGTTTCTTCTTCATTTTATGGCTTATTTTGGTGCTGATATCATATCTAAATCCGGGCTCAGGGGCTCAGACACAGAATACCAGAGTGTCAACTGATAGACGGCTGTAGTGAATAGACTGACACTCAATCTTCCTTTTTCTGGATGCCAAAGACAAGTGTGGGCACTAATTAGAGGCTCTGAGAAATCATTCAGGGGCGGGGAGCCATTGTAACCTGAGGAGAGGCCGTTGTGTGGTGGCGAGTTTCAGTCGCTCTGCTGGACGGCCAAAGCCTGAGGGGCTGAAAGACTTCGGTTTAGCTTTGGTGTGTCTGCTTTTCACACAGCATCATGTGCTTGCACACTACTGTGCGTTCACTATCATTAACAGCCTGCAGCTGTGGCTTTATAAAACCTTATCACAATTTGTAATCATTTCTCAGATAACATTTGCATTGCATTAAGGGTGTGTTGCATATAGCAGTTATGGAAGCTAAAGACTTCATGATAATGGAAGAATTACCTGGATGTTGGCTTGTGTTTTAATTGTTGTGAGCTTAGTCTAAGGCTTGTTATATTATATTTTTGTTTTTTGACAGATTTTCTCTCATTCCCACTATATCCCATTATAGATCATATTGTTTTAGCAATTACTATACAAGTTATTAATTTATTTTACCATTTTTATCAATAGAAAATTAGATTCTTCAAGGCATGTGCTGATAGACATCAACCAAACTAAATACTTTTGTTTGTTCGTGGAGCTGGAGTTTGAGATTCCTTAATTCCCCATTACTTTGTTGCTTTAGACAAATCTAAACATGTGCCCAAAAGTGGTAGATACAGTATTACATACACATGCACGTGAGTAGTGGTATCAGGTTGAGCCATCTGATACGATCTACAGATGTTTTGCTTTGCCTCTGCAGCAGGTGTCAACAGATGTCCCTCCTGCCCACTTGGCCAGGTTGACCCCTTGGCTAGAGAGAGACCACCCTTCTGTCAGGGAACTCTGAGTGCAGCACCCCTGCTGGAAATGATCTGCCGCGGTGTTCCTGCGCGGGTCGTTACCACCCGTCCAGGGTCGCTGGTCTGCCCTCTCTGTAGATAGAAGGGTGTGAAAATGGAGCGCTGCATAGCAGGGATCAATAAAGTATCACATTATTATGTTACGACGCAGCAAAACCAAGGGGTTCAGTCCTTTCAGTGCTGGGACTGATTACATTTCTCGTGACCTTTGACCCTTTGACTTAAAGGGCTTTCATGGGTCATAATTGTCCACCTGTTGAAGACATGGCCTGAGGTTTAAGAGGTTTAGAAAGTGAAGTAGACAGGAGAAGGCTGTTTTGTGCTGCACACATTGAACGCTGAAAAGGGTTTGGAAACCTCCCTCTAATGTAGGTTTATTATTAAAAACCAGAAGTAAAATAAATCAAATGGATGGTATTTATACTATGACTGCATTTTGAATCATGGAGGCTTTGTGGTTTTGGTGCAGTTGTGGGTGATCGGACACTTAGTATTGGTGAGCCCCCTACAGGTTTATGGCCCAACTGCATTTGCACAGTTGCGTTGCTGCAGATTTCATGACGCATCTCGCGTAATACCAAACACAGAATATAATTTAAACAACAGATGAGTGGAACCTTTAAAAAAAACCTATTCTGAGTTTAGGTCTTGGAGTCTTGGATATTCGCTTGGCAAGAATGGATGCACTGAAACACACTGATGACAGTGATGGGGCTTCTCTCCAAGCCAGCCAATCATGACTGCTGATTATTCGCCATCACCATTAGCATCGTTCTTTATTTCATTAGTGGGGAGAAAATGGACAATTTTCTTTTCCAGTGGGACTTAAGTGTGCCGGGTAGTTTTTTTTTTTTTTTTTGCTTAATTGTTGTTGAGGAAGATTCAAAGTTGTTGATGGACACAGTAATCAATATTATCTGTGAAATTTCTGTCAAGACAAGGTCTCACTTGGCCGTCATGTGTGGAGATAAGGAAGACTATGCAGCTTTGCTCTTGCTGTCACTCAAACTGTACTCGATTAAAAAAAAAATCTTTAATTGCAATAATAAGTATTTGCAAAGATGGCCCATGTTGGATCACACTAAATACCTCCACGGAGTGAATGATCCTTCACACAGAGTGCAGAGTAACATACTTAATGCACTTCAACATACATGCATTCAACAATCATTAAGTTGTTGAGTCACTAGCTCCTGCTATCTTTTCATGCTTATTTCGGCAACCTCTGCAGACAATTTGGGTGTCAAACCTGTCAAAGCTGCTTCCTCTTCAGCCCAACACACAGGAGCATATGCCTGGCAGATTAAATCACTACACAAGGGTCCCACGCAGCCAAATTGTTGTTTAATGGTATGAATGATTCCCATGGTGTGTTTCAGCCCCTTTTTTGTCCGGCTGACTGTAAACCCAAAAGCAATAAATATCCTAAGCAGGGTCGGGAATTTACTGCACCTGTAGTAACCACTGCACCGTCTTAATAAGCAACAGATGTGGGAGTGATTTCATCGAGCTTGAAATTCATGCATTGAAAAAAGGGAATTCTTTGTTAGGTACAGTTTCATCATCTGACCAAAGCTGCTTCAATGGTTGCTCAGGGCCTCACATTCATTTGGATCAGCAGGTAACAGGGCTGAAATTAAAAACAATTTGGATTTAGTGTCACACCAACTCGGCTGTCGATTACCAGACAGGAAATAGCTGTCGTGAATGGTTATCCATGATGCATGAGGCTGCTGGGGGAACGCAGTGTAGCACTGCAACGGTAATGCCCATAATGTGTGAAAATGACAATTTAACCAACATACAGAGCAAACACAACCTCCACGGCAGTGTAATCCATACTAATGTCATTTGTCCCTGGTGGAATGGGATGTTTTGTTTGATTTTGGTCGGGACCAGTTGAAATAGTAATGGCTGTTCCCCTTTAAAGTATCTTGTCTGACCTCACATTTGAGGCAGGCAGAAATATTTATTGCTTTCTCAGAGCTGAACAGTGGTGTGGCCTAAATGTTTGCAGTTTTCCAGGGGAACAGTTATGTCTGCTATATCATGCAGCGTGACCACCAGATAAACTCCAAAGCGAAGGGCTGATGTAGGGAGACACTGTAATGACATCATGTGTAGAAAGATGAATTTAGTGAGTCTAACAGAAGCCAGAATGAATGGTTTTCATTCCTCCTGCTCCTTTTTTTTAATAAGAAACATGCAGCAGTCTGGACAAAGGGGCTGCTCTCATTAGTTAATCTTTGCTTGAAGGCATCTAACGTTTGTTCATGTATCTAGGTATGCATGCGTGCATGTCTGTGTGTTTCATGTGTGTACATGCGATTTGTGTATGAGGGGGTGGAGGCTGATAATGTGCAGCGCTGTATGCACTGTACTGTATGATTATTGTGCAGTCTTCTCTGTGTGTTGATATGCATATTTCTCTTTTAATTCCATTCTAACTTTGTTATCAGCATCAGTAGTAGCAGTCATAGTATTAATAGCTTGTTTACACTCGTGCAACACTGTGCACATGTCCCATGGTTCTCTGCATGCGTGCTCCAGTTTTGTTTTGGCAGTGGAAAGGTTAATGTGTAACAGCATGAATGGTTCACCCACTAACGTGTGAACAAAGCACAATGGCTGCACTGTATAGGCCCCTATTTATTCAGAGTCACTTCCTCCCTTAATAGTCGGCTCTACTTTCCTCACAGAGGAAAAAAGTAGGTCAAGGAAAAGTCATGTTTGAGGTAATTCACTCTAGGGGACCGCTTCTCTGATCATTAGATGACATTGGTTAACCCCGAGAGTGAGGTCATTTTCAAGTCAAAGTTACACCCAGAATTCGTCCCGGCTGGTAGCGTGTCTCTGCATTTTACAGCACACGGAGGGCAAATCGGAGAGGGAGGATATCAATGGGAAGGTTGAAAAGAGAGAAGCATGAAAAGACAGTATTGTTTTTTTTTTAAAAGATAAAGAAAAGCTCCAGGAAAAAAAAGGAAGGAGGTTGGTTTGTGACCTTGTGGATTTTGCTTTAATCAAATACTGGTTGTCAGCTGATGTACACTGAAGGAGAATGCTCTTAAGGAGTTTCTGCTTTGATGCAAGTGAACAAAAGATCCACAGCGAAGAATCAGTCGGACAGTTCATTCTTGATCTTCATGCACAAAGACCCGAACCAAAGAGGAACGCAAACACATTGTCCCCCCACCTACTGCAATTACCCTGTGATGAGTACGTAAGGATTAAGCAGGATATTTGCAGACTTTTTGGATTAAGTTATTATTTCATCCACGCAGATCTCTGGCATACCTTTTCATCAGGACCTAATGCTTTCATGTCGAGGCCTTTTTTCCCTTCTTTCCCCCTTTCTCTGCAAAAGCAAGCTGAGATTTTCCTTTCACATTCTCCCTTTAATTACAGACTTAATAAAGAGGCATTCCAGTCATCATTTAACAGATTTTCCCAAGGAATTATGTGCAGAGAGAGCCCTTAAAAGCAGACATCTATTCATAAATAGATGTAATAGAAATAGATTTTTCTTGTTTTTTGGCCACTTTTTTTAATACCTTATATATACCTACTATCACACATACAGTACATCTGGACTCATATATTAAAGAATCGCATTTTGTTTCACATTATTCATTATGTGCTTTATGAGCCTGTATGTTGGGGCCCACAGTAATGGGGATGTAATTAAAAACATGTCATTGTGATGGAGGGCCAAGCTTTAATAGCATGAAAGCTATCGGCTTGTTTCCTCCTGAGCCAGCAAATGAATACAAAAACAGTCAATCAAACCTAGTGTGTTGCCACTACTTGCACCAGAGATTAAAGGGGCAATCAGCCTTTTTTTTCCAGTAGTTTCTGCAAAGAAATCAAAGAAGTATTGATTGCATGGACAAAAAGATTAGGTAGATTTATTTGAATATGATCATGCTGTTATTAATGGCTTGAAAGGCTTAAAGGGGCTTTTTTTTAATCCAATGCTGGATAAAGTGTCTACTTTCTGTCCACAAGGAGTGCACGTATTATTCTGCAAAAAGTTTGATTTGCTTGAAGAAGGTAGCCCTTCTTTGGTGAGACAGTTCGTACTTGAGGCCAAACTCTTCACACAGTTATGAAAGAGCCCGTTCACTGCGAATTCATGCCTGGGCTTTGTTTTCCTTTGCATCTGGCAAACTGTCATTCAATCTGTTCCCACCTGGCCCACCACCAAACCCAAATGAAAACATCAAAGTGATATCTGCACTCTGAAGTAATTGTTTTTTTTCTTAAAGTGTCATTGTTGCTTTACTCTGTTGGACAGACTGCATCAGTCAGGATGCCAGAAGAGAAAGTCTGCATGTCATCAAGTTACATCTTGATGTTCTTTATAGGATCAAAGAAGGCTTGGACTCCTTTCCACCAACAACCAAAAAGTGAAATTAAAAGGAAATCCCAAATAGATGATAATGAACTCTGTATTCATTTAGCAAACTCCTCTACTGAACATCTATTGTCCAATCATAGGTTAGCACCAGAGCCTGTCAATCTGTGGATTTCTCCACATGTTGAAGTGTTGTGCATGAGGCTGCAGAAAGAGCAAGCTTTGCCACTTAGAGAGTGAAGAAGCTTGTGTCTTTTTTCATTGCCTTTCCAAAAACCCCAAAACACGACTGTTGCTGCTTTACTGAGAAATGTAACCTGTCAGTGGTTCCAGTTTTCTTTATTTAGTTATTCTTTAATGGATCCGTGGTCGTGTGGTTCTCATCAACACAACAAAAACTACAAATTAAAATCGTGCTGTGTCAATAAAACCAAAAAATGCAGTATAAGCTAAGAAATAAAGATCAGAAAACAAGTGAAACTCTCACTCATAAAACAACAAACAAAAGTAACCCATAACAGCAACAACAACAACAACAACAAGACACATGGCACCAAAAAATAAATGAAAAGGTACCAAAACAGGGATCACACCAGCAATTTCTGCTGACGTGACTCCTTGAAAGAAACTCCGTTGACCAGTGCTCACTTGTTGTGTCTTATATCTATGAGGAAATCCAGTATGTATATATAAGAGGAAGTGTGGTGTATTATGCCACATGACAGTTTGCATGAATAACATAATTTTAATTTAGCCTCCACAGTTAGCCCTGTCACATCAGCACAGAAGAGAGCAGTGAAGAGCCAATCTGGCAGATCTGTTCCATACAATATGAAGACTTTTTTTTAGCTATTTTTTAAGTGAGGGAACAACATCAATCCTGACAGAATCTCAAGAACATTTCCTTGAAAGATAATATAATATAATCACTATGGTCAGACTAAGACAGAAAGTAATGTCATGTAACATCCAGTAATTTGGTTTTAGCGACCTGCTCAACTGATATCTCATCTATAGACAAACTGAGCAGCATTAGCAAGAACATCCCTACTAGCAAATGCATTTAGTTTAGACCAGGTTCAATTATGCAACACACTGGTTAGTCCTCATCCTAAAAACCTTTTCTCCTGTAACATTAGAGATGAAATATACTGTTTCCAAGTAGGAACAATAAAGCATCAGTCTAACCTCTTTCTTGCTTGACCTCGTATGTAAGCTAAGCTAATGAAACCTGAAACCTGAGTCTAACATTTCATTTTTCATACTTTTAATACAAGGATAAACTAGTTCTACACATTTCTTTCTTGCACTTTGGCATACATGGACTATCAGATGGTGAGGATGCTTCGTGCCTGAATGGGTCACGCAGCTTTAGTCTTCCAGGACGATATCATGCATGTCACCATCGGCCAAACTCAAACTCAACGACCCTTTTACAGGGCTCTCATTTTAAAAGGACACATTGTTTCAAAGCTTATTAAGAAATTCAAGTGGTAAATCTGCCACCGTTGGTGTAAACCACATATGTGCCCTGTGAGAGCGGAAAGCTTGACAGGCGTAGCCACAGGGGGGAGAACTGTAAATTCTCTTTGAACTGCTCGTGACTTTAAATGATCAGAAAATGCTGAAAAACAGACAGCACCCTGCAGAAGTTGGTTTCGCTTCACTCTCACTTATTTTCAGTGACCACTCCTTCAGACAGGGCTGTTTTCCTTGGAACCATCCTGAGAAACTCGGAGTTGCTTTGGAACTGTTATTTGACATTAAACAGGGCGAGCGCATGGCGCAAACTTAACCTGTCTGTGTTTTTGTTTCTGTTGCAAGCAAATAACCTCAGAATGAATCACCCTGCTGGGTATGAATCACATCCTTAAATCAAATTTATGGCGAAATAGAGAATAATCAAGCTCAAAATGTGCTCCAAATATAAATTAGTCCATACAAGTTGCACTGGGGGAAATGGTTACTCATCCGTTTAATACACTGACAAACTTCCAGCAGCACACTCGTTCTCCTGAGCACATTAAACCCCTGCTGGTTCCTCTGACGGCTCGGCGTATTGGATTGGTTTATGAATACTGAATGATCATCAGCCGTACAAAAATAAATACTGCTTAAACAAATTGAGGATAGGCTGGGGATGGGATAAATTTATCACGCTAATCTCTGAGAAAGAGTCATCAACATTTCAGCGCTGCATGTTGATACTGACAACAGGATACGGAGCCAGTGTTGAGGTATATTGTTGTTATGCGTAACAAACTCTACGGGAGTGTTGACAAGTGCTACATGAGGAATTTTAACACCTCCTGTTATCATATATAAAATAAACAATGTCAGCCTCTTGTCGCCTCAGATGTCGGCCTCTGTGCTGCATTTCATGTCATTTCTTGTCGTACTGCTTTGGAGCACAGCGATCTTTCATGTAGTTAAAACAATTTGTGAACACTTATTTTCATGTCTCATGACTCACATGAGGAGATCCTTAATTTCAGCCGTGCATCCAATCAAAAGCTCCATGGTGGACTTAGCCTAGCTTAGCACAAAGATTGGAAGCAGGGGCAAGCTGAGTTTTAGTTTCACAGCTTATCTATCTGGCTGAGTTGCGTGTGTTGTTATTTAGCTAATGTTTCATCTTCTCAAGGCACATTTTGTTTGATTTGTATGTTAATTCAATATTTTTTTCATGCAAATGATGAAAATGATAGACTAGATTTATAACGAACTGGGGCTTCTCATGCATACATGATTGAGGTTACTGTCAAACTAATGTTAGTAAGTTAGCCAAACTGTGATAATACCCTGACTAAACGAAGCCCGGGTCTGTTAGCTAACCTTAGGTTTTATAAATGTTCCATTTAATATGTGATATTCCAATAACATTAGCAATAATTAGCCCTGTTACAGATATTGCAAACAATATTGAACCTTGGAGACCAACAGGAAATAAAGTAATGTACACATTTGAAAAAAATCAGTGTGTTCTTTCATTTAGGAGGCATGTCCTCATCAAAGGTCATGCGATGGTATGCCGGGTTTCAGTGTGCTTCTCATCTCCCATAGGCTTCAATAGAACTGGCACCAAAGTCTGGCACCAAACAGAGTAAAATGATGTAAATGTTGTGAAGACTGGCTGTTTCCTCCTACATTCTGTGCTAAGCTACATAAACATTGGTGCTGAAAAGGAGTATTTGCGTTATATGTCTTTGTAGTACTTCAGACTGCTGCAGTGGTGATGAAGGTGATCTTTCATATCACAAGAGATATTTTGTATTGATTTGGATTAGTTAAAACATGAAAATGGTCAGATCCGCCTACTTACATTGGATCTATTATTTTTAACTTGGTGAACTGCAAACAGTCCTGTAATGAGCATGGCTGCAGGGTGTTGTCAGTGCAAAGCTTGTGAGGCTCAGGTGGAACTATCCTGGCAGTTTTTCTCCTGAAGGTGACGGAGCCTGATGGAGCCCCGGGGGACTGAGTGACAAGCTTTGTCACTGCGATTCAACCCTGCAGCCACTGGTCCCAGTGGCCCGTAATGGCTTTGTGAGAGGAGCTTGGTGAAACCCATCAGGCAGTGTTCCCCTTCAAGTGCTCTGCATTTCTGCCAGTGCTTTAGATCTGTTGAGTTATGGTGACAACACTTAAACACAAAGCCACATACATACAGATAAGGTGCCAATATATAGGTTTATGATTGCGGAGTTGTTCAGTTTGTTCTGTAAGATACACATTTCCCACGCCCTCAGCTGATTTTAAGGCATTCTCACTGTTCACCTTACCCAGTTTGATTCATTGCTGTCAGACTGTCACCCTTCTTTAAGCTGTCGTTTCAGTCCTCGGCTGAAGGTCCGGGCTTCTTTTCATGAGCCATGATGAGGTTTAAGACTGTGTTTGTCTCCTCAGCGACTTCTATCATGCAATCAATAAATATTGAAATTACACCAGTAACAACAAAGACCCGTAGTTTGTCTAAAGGTCTAATCTAAAGGTCAGTAACAAACCATAAGGTTAAAATAAAGGTAAAATAAATAAAGGTAGCTAATAACCTGAGAATTTTCCCTGTAATCATGTGTTTAATGTAGCAGGGAGGTATTGGTAACATGTTTGAGCAGGATGTGTCAGGGTTTTCCAGACAGACTGTCCAAGTGTGAATAAAACATTAAGGGAGCGTCAATCTTGTGTCCCGTCTTTTAAGTCTCACCTTTATATTGGACACTTGGTCAATATTTCATACAGCATCGCACCTCTTTGCAAGGTGCTTGACATGTTCATATCCTGACGTCTTCTCCAAACCAAGCCCTCGTCAGTGAAATATATATAGGTTCCCCCATGGCTAACCTATTTAATCTGAACCAATCAAACTGCTGCAGTATATGCAAATCACAAACCATAAGGTATTCTGTTTTTTATTTCAGGAGTGCAGGATTCCCATCAGGAGAAGATCATAACAGTGTCTGGAGAGGGACTGGTCCAGAGCCCAGACTTCCCACACACTTATCCCAGGAGTACCGAGTTGGTCTGGAGACTAGTGGCGACCAGTGACATGAGGATCCAGCTCACCTTTGATGAGAAGTTTGGTCTGGAGGACCCCGAAGATGGCATATGCAAGTAAGAACACACTTATAGGAAGAACACTTTTCATTTTGGGGGACACTAGTCTGCTGGTCATCTTATCAGTGTTGCTCAATGCTTTCTGACTCTGCTATCATCCTGATTAATAGCTGTAGACTTGTCAGTGTTTTTCATTTTTATCTTGTATTAGATTATTTTGTAAGCTAATTTATTTCTTCCTGTCCTCCAGCTCAACTGGCTTGCAGGGCCTGTGTAATGTTTGCTGCAGGGCTAGAATGCACCAGAAATACTGGGACACATGCATTGTTTTCCTATCAGTGTCCTCAGATTATCAGTGTATTCTTGGTTTATACGTTTAATTTTGAAAGATAAGAACAAGTCCTATTTGTATGCATTGTCTGGTGGGAAAGGATAACCTTCTTCAGCAGTTAGCCGTAGCAGTGCACAGTTTTGTATTAAGACTTTCCTCTGCTTGCTTGACCAGCTCTCATCAAATAGGGGCTTCCCCAGCTGGCATGCCAGATATGCATTGGGGCAAAGATCTGTCCTGCCTGTGTTCTTGTCCATCTTTAAAGATTTAGAGTCTGAGTGTGTGGCCATTTGTGAAATTGCCTTTGGTCTGCCGTGGCAGCTCGTGAATATTGAAAACCCAGCAGGAGAGTGATTTGTTTCGCCCAAGACTCCATGATGATGCTGTATTTTACTTGATGCAGTCGATATTTTTAGCTGCTCACGTGATTGTTTGAAAGACACGCGCCTCACCCTCTGACTGGCAACACATAAACACAAACACACACACACATATACATACAGTGCATCCTCTGCTTTATTGAGGAGCCCACTTTCAATTACTGCCTGGACTTGCCTCTGTCGCCATTCAATTTAAAAGGGGATCCCGGGCCCTGACGATCGATTTACCCTGTGTGCATTATGCTCAGTGCCCTGCTGTCAATATATCACAAGTGACTGGTTAGCATGCAGGAACCCAATCACTGGAAGGTGGAGAGAAGCTGGGGGAGGGTGACCTCGCTCGTCATTCCTAGAGAGCCCCCTAATGGATGACAAGGTGAATGACAGTCCTCTACAGAGCTGACTAGGATTAGATGTTGGACATGGCAGCACTTGATGTATTTATTTAGAGAGATTATTGATCAGGAAATTAAAAGAAGATGTTGCCTTGAATCAGTATGATTTGTTCCAGTGACAATCAGCTTCACTGATCAATAAGGTGTTTGTACTCTGTCTCAGATTTTCTGCAGTCTGGTTAAAGATGGGTGTGCAGCTGCTAATGCGTTTCCATCTGGGATTCATGCCTCTGTTCCACATTACTTCCTGTATCGTGTGTTGTTGGCTGACAAAAAGCTGCAAAAAAGGAAAGAATGTGAGTGCAGGTAACTCAAGCCCCCCCCAGCAGCCCTCCGTGGTGGGCCGGGTGCAGGTTGACGAATGAGGTTAGTGTTGCTGTTGAAACCCCATGAGGGAAAGTTCCACCGCTGGGCAGGGTGCAGATTGACAACTTTTGTGCCGTTCTCCTTTTACAAGACCGCACTCGTCAGCGTCCTCGGGGAGAGGGGCGAGAGACAATAACAACATCCTTTTCCAGGGTCATGCAAGTCAACGCCACGTCTACCGCTGCAGCTCTCACATTTTTCACTCCCCACGCCCCCCAGGCCCAACAGGTTTTGATCAGATCCCAAGAAACACACTTGGCAGGGTTGGCAGACAGATGAATGCAGCATGCAATCACAAGCAGCAACAGCCACACATTCACAAGTCTATCTACATGTCTTTTCCCTCATCCTCTCTCCTTTTTCTCTCAAACACACACACACACACACATTAACAAGCCTCTGGCCTAGTCTGAATAATCTACTTTATCTCTCATGTGTGTTCACAAATTTATTCACAAAATCTGCCCTTAGACTTTCATTCTCCTGCACAGCAAAAAAAAAAAAAGAACATGTACAATGTTATTGATACTCTTACCCCTGTGTCACTGCACAATGTGATGCAAATAAACAAGAATGTAATCTCCTGTCCGGTGATTCACAGCAATGGCAGGGGATAAAACAAACAACAGTGGGAGACGTGTTCGGCTCTGGTAGCAAGCCTGGAGCGAGAAGTCTTCACGAAGATGAGAGGGAGGCTGTGCAGTGGAGATGCTCATCTGCTATTCTGTTTGTCTGTGGCACGATGAAAAGCATTCTTACCAAATCCACTGGAGGAGAGGCATATTGGAGAGGGATTGGTCTTGCTGCTGGTTGGCATGGCAGCAGAGTCGTGCTTGGCAGCTCACAGACAGGACTGTTCTCAGAAAGGCATTTATGCTCTCTGTCTGTAGTGTGAAAGGAGAGGACTAAAAAAAAAAAAAAAAAACTGCGTTCCTGTTGCTAATCTGCATCATTTCAAGCGGTAGATGCTGCATCTATTAATAATGTACAAGGCAAAAAAGCTATGTAGGAGAAAGCTTTGCAAATATTAAGCACAGTTTCTTTGCCATGTGCAGGAAGGTAATCCTATCTGTTAGCGCTGTATATAGGATTCCTTTGTTGTTCTGATCCTGTTCGCTGTGACTGTACGTACAGTTCGGTATGTATGTCAGTGCATTTGTAAATCTGAGAAACCGCTGTTAGACATGGTGATTCTGAACACATGGCGATGTGTAATGATCAGGGCGTGCTGCATTATTGATGAGCCATCTGTCAAAGCTCTGGAGCTGTCTGAGGGCTGATTTTTCAAGAGGAAAGCTTCTCTCCTCACTGACCTCCATCGAGAAGGCAGAAAGAAGCTAAACTGATATTTTATCCTTTTTCAGAACCATTTCACGCCCGTCTGGTTTGCACTCACATTAATACATTTTTTATAGATCATGCAGCTGTCTAACATTTAAACTGTGAACGTACGGCTTTGCAAAAGATCGGTTTCAGCTCCACCTTTCCCGATACGTTTTTGTTTGTGCAGATTACAAACTTCCTGTTTGACTTTCCAAATCAAAGGCAGCAGAGTCAGTAAATTTATCGAACCCCTCCCCTTCAGTTTATTTAACAGAAAATCCATTTTTAGTCTTGCTCATGTCCCTCCATGTTGTCTTATTGAAACCAGCTCGAACTGAATCTGTCAAGCCAGTGCAAAATGTAAACAATGTCCTTGAAATCCAAATATCCGAATTGGCAGTACTGAATGAAAGGTTAGCGTGCCTGTTGACGCAAATGGCAAAGTGATTAATTCCAGACTGTGAAGAGTCAGTGAAACAAGGCTGTATTGAATGCAGTGCAGCCACTGGTTACACACTCAGGTATAAATAATAAAGGCTGAACTCCTGAACTGCGCGTCTTAAGTGCTGAGGTTGGTTGATGTTAGCCTTGGCACACCAAATGAGTCTGGAGCAAGGCCATATGCCTCTCCACTTCATAATGTTTACTGGTATTATGGGTTGGCAGGGTGGCCAACAGAGAGAGAGACTGTCATGTAATTACAGAGTCGCAATGTTTGATCCCCACAACAAGCAAAATGATGCTTTTATTTATACTTTTCTCAACTGAAATTTATACCATCATTTTGTTTTGTAAAAGTCGTGACACCAAATCCCCGAAATCTGTTAAACCCATCATGTTAAAACCAAATATTATTCCAGAAATGGATGGGATTTTTTTTTTTTTTTTTCAGATACAGTGATTTGATTTTCAGCCACCAACAGCTTCTGCAGGTTTCGGTGATTGTGATGTTTATAGCCAGAGAAACACTGTAATTTGAACTCTGTTGCAGTCCAATTACACGGTTATTTCTGTGGGTATCAAAGAGAAGTTGCTGACAGTGGAAAAGGAAACACGATTCTGAACCCGCTATATAATAAAGGTTAAGAGGTAAAAGTGCCTCATTGCAGAATAATTTAGCAAAATACCTTCATAGAGCTATTCATACTTTATTTTTTGCTCACATTGATATCCAAACCTATACAGCCCAAAACAGCAGACACGGAAATTTAGTGATTTTTCAAACAACTGAGAACTTGGAGTCCAAGTTAAGAGGCCTGCTGCTTGGCCCCAGTCAACGTACACTACAGTACAGCGCAAGGAGCTCAAGGTTTAATTAAAAGCCATATTTCAATATAGCAACATGTAGCGTCACTGTAATGGGCATGTCAAAAGGCTGCATCAGCAGCCATAACCACTAAATAGTAAGAACAGCTGCTTATGCTGCAGTGTCAACCAGCCTGAGGTTTGTCCTCAACACACTGGCAATATCCAGTTCATTTTAATTCATTTAATTCAGGCAGTAAATAACAGAGATATCTCACCTGTCACTGCTGAGATACTGAACCTGCTGTTACAGATATTTCTTTTCTTTTTTCTTTTTTTTTTTAATGAGGTTAAACCTTTATTTCCCTGGGCAGCTTTAACAATCTCACCTTCAGAAGGGCAAGACAGAGCTGAGAGGACAGCACCATGACACCACATTAAAGATGCTGACAAGCCTTCAACAAGCAAAAATACAACTGAAGTGCACTAATGTGCATGTGTGGAAGTCTGGATCTACAATATGTCGTGGTAGAACTTGGACAAAGACAGTTTGGAGCGGCTCAAAAACTTCCTTTCCCTGTCTCGCTCTTCCAGGTACGACTTTGTGGAGATAGAGGATCTCACGGAGAAGACCATCCTGGGTCGCTGGTGCGGGTCACAGTCGGCACCAGCCAGTCACACCTCCAAAGGCAGTCAGATCAGGATCCGCTTCATCTCTGATGAGTACTTCCCCTCTGAGCCGGGATTCTGCATCCGCTACTCCCTTCTTCCTGAGGTGCGTACATTATCGTGGTCAGGAGGTGAAAAGTGTGCATTGGAAGTCATTGAGCGCTTAGCATTTCTCTGCCTCTCTCTCCAGCTTCAGGGAGTCCACATGGCAGTAAGCAATGCCTCTCCATGCAAGCACAATTAAAATAATTTGTTCGTTGCATAACATGGTGGCTTAATTTGCAATCATCCATTTATTATATGTGTACCCGAGGTTTTAAGCATCATTGGGGAGAAATTATGTTGAAGCACTTTGGAACATCTGGCACCTGCACTATCATTTATTATACTTATGGAGATACACACAAACCAGAACAGCCCATGCACTTATACACAAACAAAACAAGAAGCTCACAGGCTCTGCAGGGATAATGGTGAGCCAGACCGAGGTGCCAATGCGAAGGTTCAGTCAGCAAAACCACTGCGACACCTTCAATGATTCTGTAATGGACCCTGGAATAGTTCTATAACGTTATACCGCACACAACAAATCAAGGTATATCCACTTAAAATGGTCTCAAACTGTAATTTTCTCATTTTCTGGAGCTGATGGTGTTTCCATTTATAAATAATCAAACTGTTATGTTCTGTATTAGTCTTCTATATTAAACCATCTACCCTCTGAACCTGTACAGTATCTATAGCTCCAGTCAGATGACAGACGAAGTGTCTCAGTGTCACTGATTGAGTGCTTGAGACTGAGATGGAGACAATAAGTGGTTTCACATTCACAAAAAGTCCTCTGACCCTCGCAGGGACTCATTCAAGCCCTTGAAATGAAGGTAGGAATTAAGAGCTAGAAGTGCTTTTTGTGTGGAAAATTGTCTGTCTGTTTCATTTTCTGCCCGTGTTTTATCATCACATACAGTAGTTCAAGAGTAACATCCCCTTTTATGTGTTTTTACAGTACCACACTTCCCAGAGAAAGCCATGTCATTTTACTCCACACTCAGCCCTGAAATATATTTCTGGCAACAAAACACAGCCAATCTTTTTTCTGCTCTTTCCTGTTATTTCTCCCTTTCCCTTGTCTTTGCGTGTAACATAGACTATAATCACTACTTCCATCCCTCGCTAATCTTTGTTTCCGTTCACCTTTTAGACTTCTGGCAGATGCTTCATCCAATAAAATTTAGAGTGTGTGCACAGCATAAGCTTTAACTCATTCAGTGCATCAGCAGCTTTGCTAAAGACCAGTGAAGAGCACAAGGCTAAAGCAACATAGCAGCAGGTTTGTGTCACAAGTGTGATTATCATGTATGATAAAACAAATGATATGAGCTAAATATTAATGGTTGGAGAGCACCAATATTTTGGCATGCTGTTACATCATGTCTCATGACCTCTCCCACATCAGTCAGAGATTAGCTTGTTTTTTTTTCCTTGTTTGGAGGAATTTTGTGCTGTTTTGCCACGATGCCAATCAGCTGTGAGTGACGTATCGTTAGTTGATCTGCAGTAGCAGTTTCTAAAAGCAGTTAGCTTTAAATAATACAAATACAGTGTGCCATTTCAAAAGCTGTTATTTCTGTAAGTCAGTTTACACTTATTGCCATATTTGTGGCCAGTCTGTGGCTAAGTGTGATATAGCTGCTCTAAGTCTGCAGCAGTAGGACGCCCCCATGCTTATTCCTGCTTACAAAGCTATTATTGGTCAGTTGTGTTCACAACCAAGGCAAAAAATCTATGAGCAAGACCAAGTTGAATTGCTGAACAATCTGAAAATGTGGGCAGTGATCCAGCAACCCAATCACCAGAATAAATGTTGGCATTGTACATTCATGCAGACCACAGATATGTTGAAAGGTTGCATGTCTTTACATTATTTACATTCCAATTTTACATTTTTTCATGTTTCAATTTTCAGCTTTATGTTGTGAAACACTGTGGTTTAGGTCTGGTACAAGAAACACTTGACAAGGGTTAGGAAAAGATCGCATTTTGTCTTAAAATACCTGATTTTGTTGCCACAAAAAGGGCTGGAAAATGTCCCGACATCAAATATAGGCCAAGCTGTCTCGCCACCATTTCCCCCTCTTGCTGATGAGAAAAACTCAGCTCGCTGTCCATGAGCTGACAAGAACAGCCACAGCTCTCAATGCCTGCATAGTTATAGTGAAAAACGTTAGAAAGACTAATGTGCCTGTGCCCAGGTACCTGTAGCCATCTTTGTCCTGCTCCTTCTTCCCATTCCTTCTTTTTAACTTGCTTTTTTCTGGCCTTAAGACCACACACACACACAGAGAATCCCTTCCTCCCTGATCCCTTCACTGACAAAAGCCCGGAGATAAACTGAAGAGACAACTGCCGTGTTTTAACCTGTCATGTTTTAGTTCTGTTCACTTGCTTTAAGTAAACAGCTCTACTCCTCATTAATCCCTATCGGCCTGCAGCACTGAACTCTTTCAGGCACAAATAGGCAACAGAGGTCACTGATGGCGCTTTGTATTCTCTCTCTAGCTGTTTTTTTTCTGCTTCAAAAGGCTTTTTGTTCTTTTATTCCTGGTTCACATTATTATTGCATTCTTCCTTCACCCCTAAAAGCCAAAACAACATCGATAGCAGCACCACCTGACATGCTGTGTCGAGGCAGCGTTTCTCAAAATACAGATCTGTTCAAAGTGAAAAGTCAGTCATTGGATGTACGAACTCCTGGTGGTTCAATCAGCAGGATACATTTTGTTGAATTCTTGCAAGTTATTGCAATGAAGGCTGTTCAATCAATCTCCAGCAATATACCGTATATTTACCATCAATAGACTGCAGCAGTTTGTGATGTTGAGCCACAAGCAAGGCCTTTCTTTATCTAATGGAGATGGATTAATCCAATAAAATGCTATTACAAGGAGTGACTCAATTCCGAAATCCCTGAAGTGGAGCGAAGTGTCATCTAATGATTAGTTTTTACTTTATTTGAGCAGCAGTCTGCTATAGTAAAATGTTCAAAGGGTACTACAGTCCTTGATATGGTTTTGTGGACATTTTACACATTGATCTGCTTTTTCACGAGGGATGGATCGAGTTTTATTCCAGAACAATCAGAAATTACTAATTTGTCTCAAAGGGCTTTATAATTTGTGCAGTATAACAGACTGTCTATCCATTGACCCAGGATAATGAAAACTTCCCGATAAAGAACCCTTTTAAGATAAGGAAAGATAAGATAAGATAAGATGAAACTTTATTGATCAGACGCCAGGGAAATTTTGTTTGTACAGCAAGAATGAAAAGGAGACAGAAAAAGAACAAATAGACAATAAAAAAAGGGGTAAAGAATAAAAACAACTATATATATGTACATCATATACAAAAAGAGTATAAAAATAGTATTGCCTTGAGGATGATCGGTCAGTTTTATTATCCAGGTATGGATGCTAAAAGCAGTGTTTTTGTAGTATTGCACAGTAGAAAATATATATGAAGAATGCGTATCCAGGAACCAGCTTCCAGGTGCTAAATGATACCAAAACAAGGCTTCTCTGATAAATTTATTTCTCTAAGAAACAATTCAAGACGTCCAAGTTAAACATGTGAAACAAGCAGCCCTGTAAAAACTTAAGAAAACTGACAAAATCAGGACCTAAATCAGAAATAATGTGATCAAATAATAAATAAACAAAACTTCGATCCGTTCTGGAAAGTATGGAGGTTTGATATCCATCCCGTTTCTCCAGCTTATATAATGTTATATAATTGTTTTCTTTACATTACACCTTCGGAAAGATTTGAAAAGGAAAACACCACATGAAACTGTGGATGTTTTGGAATTTCAAAGTCAAATTTAATCATTCTGCAGTAGAATGAAAGTACTGTGACCGCTGTGGCGTTCAGATGTCTACCACTAACTATGTGATGGAACAAGAGGCCGGGTTTGTCTTTCATATTCCAACTGCAGAAGGTGCGGAAACCGTGAGGGGGGGTAAAGGAAGCTTTGGCCTCCGCACGTTTGGCCTGGCGTCGCTTTGAACTTTTCCTCTGACAGAGGAGGAGCACGCTAGAACAGCAGCACTCTGTTTCCTCTGTGGTCAACCAGCAGCTACTGGAACCTCGTGCCACGCAGGGGCCAGCACTTTAGTTTATATTTAAACAAGCAATAATTCCTCTCCACCACTTCCATGGAATGGAAGGGGGGAAAAAAATAAGACTCGGTCTGTAATTCACAGGAAGAGATTTTAGGAAAAGCGAAAGGGCCGAGGGAAAGAGGTTGTTAAAACATAGAGGAGAAGGAGTCTGTTGAATGGAGCGTGAGGGGTGTTGAGTGGTGGGTTAAAGGAGCAAACAAAACATACATCATTGTCTCTGTGAGGTCCCGGCCCAGAATTAAACCTCACCGCTCCCGAGGCGTGAAGATCTTTCTACTAGCTCTGTTTATTTTAACGGATTGAAGAGAGTTTTACACACTCAGACTCGAGTAGAGGTAGATGGGATCCTTGTTAAAGCAGATGGTAATGACGGGCAAAGCCATGCAGGAGGCTTTACCGTTGGCATGATGAAATTGAGGTCTGTTTTTACACCAACCTCAATTGCAGTGTGTGGCGTATAGTGAGAGAAAAAAGCACTTTATTCACGCACAACGGCCCTTGTTGCTTACTCAAAGCTCTCTTGTGCAAGGAAGTGGTTTGCAAGTCCATGTAAAAGAGAAGATATTGTTTTCCAGAGCTCTCCCAAGATGCTATTTCAGAATTTTCATCTCAACATAGTTAGCTGAACCTGCCATTTTAGTTACCAGAAATAAGACCGTGTGGTTGTGCTGTGTAAGAGCAAAGAGAGCTGGAAATGAGGTAATCACAGCTTGGAAACAAGGTTATTTCTTGAGGGGCAGGGGGTTCAGAGAGTTTGGCAATGATAAGGGGTCCGTTACAGGTTTTCGCACTTTGATTCTGTCTAAGGTCACCTAGAAAAATAAAAGCACATTTGGCCTTTTTCCGTTTAAAGCGCGATGCCCTTTTCAAAACACAGCTGTACATTGCAGTCTTGTTAAACATCCTCCAGCTGCCTGCGCATATTACATATCTGCTGATATGGTGATGCACATATTTTGGATCATTGTGTCAAGCTTATGACCTCCACTGAGTCTCTCATTTCTGCTTTCAGGTGTTTTTTTTTTTCATAATAAAATGGACATAAACTGCAACTAACAGGAAACTAAGGAGTATAATAATACCTCACATAACAGCTCATTTCAGCCTTTTGTGCACAGAACTATGCCAGAAAATGTACTCGTTTAGAGATCATCAGAATCCTGTTTTTCCTAAAATGAGGATCTTTAATCATACACAGCTTCGTGTTGTTCTGTCACAGCCCTTATTTATTTGTGGGACTGTTGGATCCAGGACATTCTTTTCACCGTGTACCTGTCTTGTCAGGGTCAGCTTTTAGGAAACCAGCCGTGTTGCACATGCTCATGACTTCGGTAAATACCTGTCAGACACCGAGACACAAAGAAAATATCTGCACCAGGACCTGGGCTGACCTGGTGTCTCGGTGGCCGACGTCCAATCAGCATCCTGTCTATTCTCAGGCTGTTTTAAAATGTCATTACACTCACTCTGCTCTTTAAACTCTTATTAACACACAAAGGGCAACAAATGATCAGCTTCTGTCTGTTTATTAGCTAAAAATCATTTAGAGACTGTGACTTTGTGACTTTACTGAGCCCAATACATCAACCGCTGTATGTGTTCATGCATGAAGTCTTTCTGTGTGACACTTGACACACGGACGCCGCTCTGAATTCACGCCGGCTTCAAGTTGGTGGTCCATTTAAATCATTTGTTGGTGATTTTATTTTCTTTAAATGCGAGCTCTCATCTGCTACTTATGGCTTTATTCACACCGTTTTGAGATGTCTCTGAAGAATCACTTGGCTTCGCTATCTGACGCTGAGCTTGCAGAGCGCCGCTAATTGGGGAGTGTTGCACCGTCGACATTCACAAGCTGTTAATGACTTCCAGTCCACGCTGTTCACCACTGCCAAGGCTCAGCTAATAAGACTCACAGCTTTCCTCTGTTGTCTGCAAATACGGGACTATTCAGTTTACTCTTACTTCAATTTCTATGACAATATATGACCGGTCCTTTCTCCACACATATTCCTCTTACATTTGAGGCTGTTTATCTCAGGAGGTGCCACATAAGCCAAAGATACGTTCAGTGGTTATGAAGGCAGCTTCATTAGAATGAGTCAAATCTGTGGCATGAGCACAGCTGCGCATCAGCTGTGTTTTTGTAGCCTGTGGTGCAGCCATGTCAAACCACTGGCATCTCATTTTAAAGCACCAAAAGGGACTTGGAGTGTATTGCATCAACTTGTGCAGTCACTTAATCTTGTGGGTATTTCCTATGTTACACCTATTTTTCAGTGTGAAACGCCATACACATGCTGTTCTGTTTTACTAATTAATGGCTTTTCCCTTGTGTGCAGTCAAGCTGAAAAAATGGCTGTATCCATCTTAAATATCTCTGTTGGCTCTACTGGCTGTTGATATCTGTACTCGTGTGAAATGACCACTTTGAAATAAAATTATATTAGCCCCTTGATGGATAACTTTTGTCGAAGAGGTTTTGCAGCACCATGAATACTATCATTTTTAGTACAAGCAGTAAATAAGAATCAAACCATAAATCCTAGCAATGTCAGTGCCATGGCCTCTGACTAAAGGAAAACTTTTCCTCTTCCAACGCCCATTTCTCACTGGATTCCTTTCTAATTCACCCCTATAAGTCATCAAAAGGAGGATTCCTGGAATCATTTTTTTTCTTTTCAAACATTTCTGCCTCTCCAAAAGCTTAAAGACCCAGCTGCCAGCAGCCGATGTTTTCAACGCTCCACAAGCTGCATTTTTTTTTCTTTTTTTTTTTGTAAGTGTCACAATGTTGCCTTCTACCTGTCAGTCACATAAGATTAGAGAGACCGGCGAGCTGACATGTTGGACAAACGCAGCGTCACAGGACTGAAAGGTTTAACAGATTAGCCTCTTCTCTCGTGGGAAGACCGACACCCCAGGTATCAATCTTCTCTGTGACTGCACGCTGTAGCCTGAAGGGCTGGGAGTTTGGAACAAATAATACTGCTGCCTACAGGAGCTAAAGGGACAAATGCTGTTATGCGAAGTGGGCAGGGGAGGTGACAGAGATGTGATCACATTTGACAACTTAAAAAATGGTGCCATTCATTCTTATTTGCCTCTTAACTTCAGTCCATGGAACGATTTCAGATACAGTGAATATCGGTATGCGCCTCACTGCTGCTGGTGATTCTGATGATGACCTTGCTGTTTCTTTCAACCAGTTATTATAAGTGGAGTCCTGCTCTTATATGCAAGATAACAGACTTAAGCCGAAGCAGGTACCCACCCAACATTCCCACAGTGTTGGCAGCAGTTAAAAACTGGCGGCGGTAGCTCAGTCTGCACAGACTTGACCTGAGAACCAGAGGCTGGCCGGATCAGGCCCAGCATAGACCACAGTATGGAGTGTGGCTGGTAGCTGGAGAGGTTCTGGTTCACCTTCTGGGCACTGCTGAGGTGTCAAGGCACCGAACCCGTAACTGCTTGGAGCTCCGACTATGTGGCAGCCCGTCACTATAGGTCCTGTACGTGTGTGGCCATGTATTCCTTAGGTTGTGGGGACATAAATCTGTGTACACAGTCACATTGTGGGGACTCACCTTCCTTATTGGGACAAAATGCAGGTCCCCATAATGTAAATCATTGGGAAGAGAAGCTTAATGTTTAAATTTCAGATAATGATTGGCCAAACATGTAAAAGACCATCATACATCCACCAGTTCACAGACATGGAGGGAAGTCTCCTGGAAACACAAATGGTTTTGTTTCTTTATCCCCCCAAAGTGAGTGTGGACCATTTGTTGGAGATCGCTCATGCATTTTTTTTTTTCAAAATGTCAGAAAATAACTGCCTTTTGGGAAATGGTATGTCAGCTTCTACAACAGATAGTAGGATAAAAAGGTCCTTACAATTTGTGTGGTACTTTTCCCCTGAATAACGTGTAGTGGGAAGCACCAGCTAGTTAAAATACTGTTAATAGCAAATAAAAAAAAGCTTTTAAGAGGAACTGGGGAAAGGCAACGCCACCAACAAAGAAACAGTGTCTAATAATCGCTGAAGAGATCTTCTTAATGGAAAATCTGACACATAACTTGGAACTACAGGAGCACAGTTGGAAGAAAAGTGGGAAAAAAATGCACATTATACATGACTCACAATGGGAAGATCAGAACAGGGCTGCATGAATGATCGAACATATGTGAATTAATTTCCCACAGATTGATTTGTTTTTTCTTATTGTCTTTGTTTAATGTTGCAAATCTAAAAGATTTAAGTGGATTTTTTACATTTTCATTTTCAAGACACCGTGAATAATTTCTTATCAGGTTTTAAAGTGTTAATCTAGTGCGTTGGCCAGTGTGGAAATGCTGAGTGACATATCAGTCTGTAATGTCTGTAATCATCAGGAGCTTCAGTCTCAACTCTTCCACACATTACCAGGTCTAATACACACAGTTAAATTGGGCCCCAGCTGGTCTGGACCATCATTTCTGCTTAACTCAAGTCCAAACCACTGTAGCATTTAATGAGCCTGAACCCAATTTAAACTCAGTCTCTTACTATGACATAAAATGTACCATAGCAGAGTCAGACTCCCCTTCTTTTTGTACCTTAACAGTGTCTCACATTGTAGAAATAAAACACATCTTGTCACTGCTGACAAAGTTGTTCCTCCTGTGCAACTTTCTTGTTTCAGTATTCTTAACCCTCGAGCAAGCTCACGAGCTCTGGAAGTGTCACAGAGAGTGGCTGGTCTGTAAGTGTCCTGAGGCGGCTGGTGCAATGTGGCACTTTTGGATGTGGAAGCTGCAGTATGTGTCCATAACACAAGCATTAGACTGCTCTGACAGGAGAAAAACTTTTCCAGTGTATACGTCCTTCAAAAGTCAAGAAGTAGGACTCTAATGCGTTCTCCTGTTGTAACTGTATAGAAACTATATTTACTGAATTAATGACCTTTCTTCTCTGTCTCGTTATGCTGCTTTTCCTGCAGAGTGTATCAGAACCAGAGGTCCCTGCGGTTCTCCCTCCAGCCCTGCAGGGTATAGAGGAGCTGTCAGAGGCTGTGGCGGGGCTGAGCACCGTGGAGGAGGTCATGAAGTACCTGGAGCCGGAGCGATGGCAGGTGGATATGGAGGAGTTGTACAAACCTACATGGCACGTGCTGGGGAAATCCTTCATCCACAATAAGAAAGCTAGAGGTAGGACATTTTTAACAAGGACATTACAGTTACATTAAATGCAAAAGTTAAGAATGCAATAAGATAGTTGCAGTAGATATGAGTCATTGAATATAATTCAAACTACTTGTGTTATACAAATGTGAGACTTGCAAAGTTTGTTTCGCCAGGACGTGATTCTGATCATGTTTCCTCTGTGTTTTTGAGGAGGAGCTGATCTCAATCTCTTGCGAGAGGAAGTTCGACTCTACAGCTGCACTCCGCGCAACTTC
The DNA here is from genome assembly GCF_051107435.1 of Chaetodon auriga. Taxonomy (NCBI): domain Eukaryota; kingdom Metazoa; phylum Chordata; class Actinopteri; order Chaetodontiformes; family Chaetodontidae; genus Chaetodon; species Chaetodon auriga. The sequence goes on along the minus strand of NC_135082.1, from coordinate 23,415,952 downwards.
TCCGTGTCCTTGCGTGAGGAGCTGAAGAGGACGGATGCCATTTTCTGGCCCAGCTGCCTCCTGGTGAAGCGCTGTGGTGGAAACTGCGCCTGCTGCTCTCACCGCTGCTACGACTGCCAGTGTGTTCCCGCCAGGGTCACGAAGAAATACCATGAGGTACATGTCAGCTTGATCCTGAAATACAAGGAACATGGAACAGGTTATGTTAACTTTGATTGAAGAAGCATTCATGCAGTAGTATTAACAGCATTTTTTTGTTTTTTGGAATAATAAGAAACGTGGTAATTGCTATAGCATGACCAGCTCTCAGCAAGGACAGTGATCCACCACAGAAACCCAACGAGAAAACCAATAGCAGAAAACACAATTAAGAAACATCATACTATAGCATTAGCTAAACATTGGAAACAGATCTTGTGAAACTCAAGGTAGTAAAATCACATCACACTTTAAGAAAATATCACAGGAATATGGAAAGACTCTGACTGATCTTTCTGTATGATTTAATATTTACTCTTAGACCAATACTGATGATAATCTGTATAGAGGAAACATTGAATGTGTTGTGCAGATCCTGCGATCCTGTGGCCTTTCCTCGTGCCCCCCTTTAACCAAAATGCTCATGTTGCAGCTTCATGTAACAGACTGAAAATTTGCTGCACTTCATACTTAAATTTGATGAGACCATGTAACATTTCTAACAAAGAGCCATTTATTGTAAGATTAGTTAGTGGTGGAAATCAGGAGCTGGGCCGGGTGGTGTATTGTGAATCAGAGGCAGGAAGAACACTGCAGACCGACGAGGATCAGGGCGTAGCAGGAAAATCAGGAAGGCAGCAGACAATGGACCTAAAACAGAGGTAAAACAGGATTAGGCAGGTTCAAAGACAGCGAGGAGAGAACCAGGAGTCGGCAAACGTAGCACTACTATGACACATGGGACGATCTGGCGAAGACAGACTGAAGGGTACAGATGTAGTTGATGAGTGGTTTGGCAGCAGGTGTGCAGGTGAGAAGGCAGGGGGAGGAAACTAGGTCACCATGTCCTGCATGAAACGGACACACCCATACACACCAACAGAGAGAGACAAACACAGCACGGTAGGCAAGGAGGAATCCTGCTAAACCCTGACAAGCACAGCAGCAAAGCACGGAGAGCCCAGTCCTGACATTACAGTGCAAAATACTATGGTCATTTTATTTCCTTGTCAGTTGCATATTTTGTAAGAAATTCGTGCCAGTTTCATGTCTTGAAATGGAGATTTGAAAGCCAGAAATGGAAGCGTGTGTCCAGAGTAGATTCTAAAACATAAGTGAGGAGTATCAGTCCAGGAAGCGTTTGATGTCCAGTTTTAACTGAAGCGTCCTCCTCTTTTACAGGTTCTACTGTTGAAGCACCGGACCGGTGGCCGCGGCCTGCAGAAGTCCATGACTGATGTGCTTTTGGAGCACCACGAGGAGTGTGCCTGTGTGTGCAAAGATGACTGGGACTGACCTCCAACATGTGTAACAGCTGCCAATGAGAATCACACAGGATGTTAGAAATGAACCTCTGCTGCCGCTGCAACGCTCTCTATCTCATCCACTTCCACTGGAAGCTAACAAGATTCTCCCTTTATCCTGTTGTCCTTTCGCTAATTGGATTAAGCAGAACAGACTGGAATCTAATAAATCTCCTGAATGGATTTGACTGCTGTGGAATACCAATAGTGTGCTCTGAGTGCATTTTAGAGAGACAAAAAGACACTGGAGCAGATCTGGACTATTACCTATGTGCTCTGAAGACTATATTCTTCTGCTCCTCAGAGATAAGAACATTGAGGCATTTTTGCTTCTTCTTCTGCTTGAGGTATTTTTTTAAAGTTCAGCCAGCGTGGGCCGATACTGTCATTGCAAATGGGAGCTTCTTTGTTCAAGTACTTTTTATGTCTATAAGTGAGCCGGCTCCAGCTGCCTTCCTCCCCCTGCCCCTCTATTATTACCATCAAGGCAAAGAAAGGTGCTTTTTTTAAGAGCAGTTTTCCTTTCCTCCCATCCTGTTCCTCCACAGATTAAATCTGTGGTGAAACACAGCTGCAGCATCGCTGAAATGCTTTGCTAATAAGACTGTATTATGTGTAAATATGTCATGTCCTGTACTATTAAGCCTTTTCTACCAAAGATTCTCAAGGAGAGGATAAAAGTTGCACATGTGGAATCAGTTGTGTCTTCTTCATTACAGCTCATCATTTGACCCATTTCAGCAATGTCAAATCTGCTTTCTTCAGAAATGCCTAGCTTAAAGAAAATTCTTGATGCATTTGAGATTGTTCATATTAAATATTTATTTGATTAATGAAAGGGAAATTTAGGTCCAAAACGTCTTTTTTTTGCTACACGTGTCACTGTACAGTAGCATTAGCCAGCAGTTTTCATTGTTAGTAAATGTACTTTGCCATTGTCTCTTGGATGTTTTTCATTTTCTGTATGCCAAAGTTATTTATCTCTACTTTTGCAGTAATTGTTTGTGTATTTCATTGTACTGAACATCAAAAATAAATTCTTCCATTTCTAAGTGGAGGTACTGTAATGTGGACTGGTGAACAGTGAACAAACTCAACAGAGAAGACGATCGTAAGCAGGATCCGAAAGCAAAGACGTGTGTTCAGAGACGTCACCGGCAGGGTTGATGGTCTTATTTGGAAATGATATGACGTATTTTCTCTCAGCAAAACCAGCAAAATACAGTGAAGTCATTAGGTTTGAATGAACGAGTGGCGGTGGGGGGATGCTTGTGATAAGTTGCCTTAAATTATTAATTAGATTTTCTTTCAACACAAAACAGGATTTCATAACAGCTAGTAATTTTCCCTTGGCAGCACTCCTCTAAATGCAGTTTACAGAAAATCCACTGCTAAGACTTAAAGGGATCTTAACACAATAAATGTATAGAACCAATCCAAGTGGAATCAAAGTGACATGAAAGTATCATCGATTTCCTTTAAACTTAGCTCATGTTGAATCTGAAGTTGAATCTCAGCTCTGAATTATCAGTCGGCTTTGTGCATGAATGAGTGAGTTTATAGATTATAGTGAGTTTAGGTATGTGAGATAGAGAATGAACATCACATGTCGTGTTTTTAACCATGAGGATTTTAGGATTTTGTACTCATGAGTTACTGTACTTTTTTCCCCACATATTGCAAGTATTAGCTTAAAGCGTAGATACTAAGCACTTTTCCCTTAAGCCCTAACTATTTTTTTCTTTATTTCACAGGCTCCTTATCAGACACTGAGCAGTGTTGTTCATTCTGCCCCTCGGCCATCAGGTCACCCAGGAGGAGGTTCTCATTTGTCCATCTCACGCTGCTGTCCTGGCCAATTATTCTGATCTAATGTGCGCCCTAGCAGGCATCTGCGGTGACGCCAGATGCTACTGCATAAACCCGCCGACTCCCAGTGTGGTTTTTATAATATTAAGCAGACTGCCTTCCATAGTCGGTGCAGTGTTTCTTTGCAGAGGAAACCTCGCTGCACTGGCACACGACGCGACACAGCATGGGCAGCTGGTCTGGCTCTTAGTGTGTTTGCATATGAGTGTGTGTGCGCGTGTGGATGTGTGTAACAAGAATCCAGCACTTGACACTGCCTCCCTTCACCCACATGCCCCTCTGCTCGTTGCCTCCTTCGCTGTGAAACCAAAGCCTCAGTGAGGCTCGACCACAGTTTAAGAAGCAACATTTCAGTTCATTTTGTCCCTGAGAAAAAACAAACTCTTAACCTTGCACCAACTTACATGTTTTGTTTGGAAAAAATGAGTAATTAGCATGACCGCGAACAGCCACCGTGGGCTGAACAGACAAAGAGAAGTGCCGTGTGAATAGAGACTCACTCTGAAGTACGTTTCACAAGGTAGTGCAGACACTTCTCCAGCGGTTGCTAAGCACCACAGATGTCACCAAATAGCAAAATGCACAGAATCTCAGTCAGTGAAGTCTTTTCATGCTTTTGAGTTTGACACTGGCTCTGATCAAAGGCTGAGGCACAATGACGGTCCCTCTCTGCCTCCCCTACACGTGAGTCATCTCCACAACGTGCACAAACACACTCCGCTCCTACAAAGGCTCGTTTAATGAAATCGCCGGACTAACCTTCAGTAATTTACAGCATTGACCTTTCCTCTTCATGTCCGAATAGCTGCAAAGATGGAGCCTCCTACACATCTAAACAGAAAATTTGATAAAATAATGAATCCAAACTCACAGATGGAAGATTTGTCCCTGACTTTTCTCTCAATGGAAAGTGTGGAGGCTGCATCATTTTTTGTCGTCTGTCTCATACAAATCCTTTTGAATTCATGAGTCATGATAAAATACACGATTTTAACTGAATATAACATTTCTGTATGTATATGGGAATGAATAACAGCTTTGTGAACAACATTAAGACATGGGGCGCTACTTCAGTCATTCAGGTGCAGCAAAAGTGCAAAGCAGTGGGTCCTGAGGCCACAGGCTGTGTGGGTGTCTCCAAATGCACCAGCTACTTTGGTACTTTTTGTGCAGCGGTGGAAAGTGCAAAAGAGCTTGCTGAAGGTGAATATAAATCAGGTGTGGTGATTAACAGACACGCTGTCAGCCACTCACATCGCTGGTCTCACTGCTCTGAAACAGCTGCGCCAATCACGTGGAGGCATGGCAGCAACAGCTCAGCGTGTGTGGATGGTGCCGAGCAGCACAATGTGAACGCACGGCACCACACATCTGCACACACAGGATTAATGAAGCCCGGTAATCCGGCATCTCCCACATACTTCAACAGGCAGAATACCAAGTCACTGCAGAGTGGTGAGGTGTGTGTTTAATCTGCAGTGGCCCGGTGTCATTTGCATGTGATTTAAACACAGTGGCCGGCTGCATGTACTGTCAATGTGTGTAAATCTACAGTTTCTCATTCAGCATAAAGCAGCTGTGCTTTTAGAATCACTTGTATTAAGTTATTTGATAAATTTCCACCAGTATACCAGCAATCTTGTTTTGCACTGCCTCATTTGAACGAACCTCCCACGTGTTTGCTCCTCTCCTCCCACCTGTGCACCGTGTGCTCTGTGCTGAGCACCAAAACACCAAACAGACGGGTAAAGAATATTTCAAGGTCAGGAAAAAGTGCTCAAACAGGGCCCCAAATGATAATGGGTTCTGCTGCTCCCACAGTCTGCTTTATTACACAGTATTGGGAGATCCTGATGATCTTCAGTAAAGTTTGTTACTTTCTTATGCTCTTTAAAGAAATCTTTTGACATTTGGGGAATAAGCTTCTTCACTTTCTTGCAGAAAGTGAGATCAAAAGATCGATACCACCTCATATCTGTCTGGTTTAAACAAGAATAACAGCAGCAGTTAGCCTAAAACAGAAGGAAACAGCTAGCCTAGCTCTGTCCCAAGGTAACAAAATTTGCTTACCAGCACCTCTAAAGCTCACTAATGAACAACTCATTAACGTCTTCAAGTCTCTGCTGGTTTTCCAGAAACCTAACAGTGAAGATAAGAATAAGATTCCAGGAAGTCACTGTGGAAGGATAAGAAACAGTCCTAAAAATAACCTCTCATAAAAACCACAAAGTTGTCATTTTTAAACATTTTGTACAGATTAAATGATTGAGAAATGGCATGTTAATTGGTGCATGATAATAGGTGGGTTTTGTCATCCTTGGAGTCCTGTTTCCAGTCTTTATGTTGAGCGAAGTCATCAGAGGAGTGGAATCTTATTATCTAAGCAAGAAAATGAATATGTGTGTTCAAGCTGTTCCCGTAAGTCCTCCATTCATTCTGTCTACATTTTGTCTACAACTGGCAAATGGACATCGCCCCTTCAGATTTAAATTTGGATGCTTGCTCGCTCACTTTCTTTCTGCTGGTTTTGCAGAATACTGAGAATAATCCATCTGCCTCACTCATCCGTTCCCAAGGGTTTACAAAGCCTCTGGCCATGTCTCAAATCTCAACCACTAGCACTTTAGCCGATGGCAGCATCAGCCGTGGTCTTCAAGTTTCTCCCTATCTCTGTCCTTTCCCATGTCTCCAAACTATTCCTAGACTATACTGTTGCTAAGTCCAATGCACAACCTTCAAATATGTGAATCTCAGCTCACCTTCGAAGGAAAACTGACATTTTAATTCCAGCTCACCCAACAATCATGGGATATTGTGACATTTTTATGTTGTTGTATCTGTTCTCCAAGTGGTTTCCCTGAGGTGGCTTTCAAGTTCTGTTAGCATGCCCCCAATAAAAGCCTGGGTCACACCTTGCTGCAAGGGCATAGTTAGCTGTGCCTGTATGTAGAATGCTAATGATAGTGGGACAGTGCAATGGAATAATGCTAATGGGAATGTGCACAATACATGTATTGCACCAGATATAGCTAAACGCTAATTTTCTGTATCTTTTGTGTACCTCTATTGTTCTATAAGTATTGTAATTTAGTTGTTATTGTTTTATATGTATTGTAATTTTCAGATGCATTGTGTTGTTCTCTTTCAAATGACCTTCCCTGGTTAAAAAAAGGTAAAATACAATGATGCCAACAAGCCATTTTAGGAACAATAGAGATACAGATATAGAAACTTGTGACAGATGTCTGGTGAAAAAATAAGCAACTACATTGGAAAATGTCAAAGTAATCCTGCAAACAAACTCAGAAAAACATATTCAGGCTAAAACTTCATCATCTCTGCTGCAGAAGAAAAGAAGATGTGATCCAGAAAAGGGAGTGTTACAGTCTTGTCCTATTTTACCATCTACAAGAGGAAGCCTTGGAAGATTCACTACAGCTTTTGCAGTGCACTCACATTTGCAACCATCCATCTCCTGTAACTGGCAACTGACTATAAATTTCAACATGCAGCCTGAGAATCGATCGCAACTTGAGGTCGTTTATATCCGCGCTGGGTCTTTGAGCACTGACTGATGGGGAAAATATGGCAGCCCCATCCAGATGACATCTCCAGCATCCCTAATTGGTTCACGGTATATGGATGGAAAGGCCAAATTGACGGGTGCATGTTATGTTTTGATAATTATAGGGTGCTGCAGTGGCGGTTTTCAGAGGAACGGCTGTTGTTGCTGGGAATGTAAGGTCCTCGACTTTAGTGCAGTATTAATCATGGGTCAGGAAATCATTTACAAAACAGCACAGCAGAGCAGAGCAGAGCTCCACGTTAAATATACTATAGGTTGAGTCATTTGACAGATGTCTCCCATTTCAGCCTTCATCTCCTCATTATGCCTAATGTTTAACCGCTCCACGTTACCACACCAAGATGAAAGCTTTTTACATTTGCTCTGGACTCTATAATACACTATGCATCAAACATCCTGCCATAAATCAAATACCTCAGTATGCAGTATATACCACAGTTTTACCAAACTGAGAAACCACTCAGGCTCAGAGGAGGACTGTACCTGAACGTACTGAAACTACTAGAAAGTTCAACATTGAGACTCTATAGCAAACATCAACATCAAATCCATCAGGTGTAAACTGTGTTTGGGTCCAGGAAGTTGTCACCTCCACTGCCTCCAGTGTGTCACTTTCAAATCACTTAGCAAATTCAATCAGACCGAGCGGCTTACTTTATCCCCGAGCACATCTGGGCCAGTGATAGCGTGTGAGCCACATTCGTGTCATAGCAAATCTCCCACAAAACACACACACACACACACAACATGGTGGCATACGCCGAGGGTCCGGGACTGATGTGCACTGACAAGCCTCTCACAGCTGACGCTATTTCTCACAAACATTCAGTGTTGCCCACGGCTGGAAGGGAAATGCATCCTTAATAGGGAGCAAGGTCAAAAGTCACTGATTCTTGTGTCATCCAGTTAATTGGCAGTGTGTTTTTCTAACCCTGCAGGAACACTTTGAGAGTCTCTCATGTTGAATTCAAACTAAGGGGAAGGCAGCTCTTTCTCTGCGATGCCTTTTTAATATTTTGAAGGGCAAAAATAAAAGTATTAGATAGAATTTCATGGAATGAAAGAGATGTTTCTAAAGATGCTTTGGCTCCAAGCCAGAACAGTCAAACAGAATTTATTAGAATGAACACAAATTCTCAGACAAAGGCGACACACCAAGGACACCATTGAGTCCTCAGAAGTACGTGACAATAGCATGAATTATATATACCACTGTACATGTTCGCCACATGAAAGGGTTAGCTTATGGCTATATTATAAGAAAAAGAATATATTTTGAGGTTAGGTAATGGAAATGGGTTTGATCAGGGTTTAGTATGAATCACTGAAATTAAGGTGTAAGCTTTCACTCATGGTACTTAAGGTGGAATTGTCAGGATGAACTATGCATAAGCCACAGCAGGCATTTGAAACATCATAGCTGAAAACGCACAGGTGTCATTAATAAGATGATTCTCCGAGAACGGAGGCATCATTAAGGTTAATCATTGGACGTGTGATGAGTCAAAGTGCCTTGTGTGAAAACAAGCTAAAACAGCAATCCACTAAATCCTAGCCATCCAGTAAAGTTGTGCTGATTTTGTTAAATATTGAAATGCACAGTTTTTATACAGCCTGGATTTCTGGGGCCACAGAGAGAAGTTATATCAGATAACTGTTCCTCACTTATTGCTTCTTCAGAATTGGGGACTGCAGACTGGACCAGAAATATGTGCATATAAAGATGGAGCTGCTATAGCGGGTGACTGATCTGTTTTGGGCACACAGGTGATGCATGCATGACCCTGTGGTAAAGGTCACATCAACTCCCAGGGCTCTGTGGGTAATCTTTCACTGTGAGCCCCCTGTGGCTGCCAGAGGACGAGATCCCACCACTCGACACTGACAGACATCCACACAGACTCGACCTGACACTGCAGGATGTAAATGGAGCTGATTCGTGTCATCCTATTTAAAAAGTAATATATATTTTTTGTTCTACATGTCGGACATTTAATATGTGTTTGAGTTATAGATTATATTGTATTTTGCTGTTAAATTAACCACACTGATGTGGCTCAAATGGTAAAGCACACAGTTCCTCTGCGTTGGTGTCAATAATGCTGAAATATGAACAGTAATGTCCAATTATGTGGCTTTATTATAAACAATGAAAAGGGAACAGAGGTTTTAGAGATGAATGACTGAAGCTGTTTTGATCAACTTTTAGTTTAACTTTTGCATCACTGTCCCTGTTGAACCCTTTCTGCAGGAGCAGTTTTGGACCTATTTCCACTGGATTTTTCATGCATCTATTTCATGCCTAATGATTTCTCATGTAAAAATCACAGAGCCATGGTTAATGGCTTAAATTCAAGAAGACACATGTACTATTAAATGTTTCAGCATGAATTACTGAATGTATTCATCTAGATGAAAGTATAACATAATATAATATAAGAAATGGAATAGCATTTAAAAAAATACATAATAAAGAATAATACACAGATTGTTTTTATAATGCTGCAGTGAACCTACAAATTAAATCATGAAACCCTTTAAATCTTACATTTTCTGGCACCACACTTTTTCTTAATTAGTGTACCGAATTTCAGGTTGATAAATTGAAGTTTTACAGGGCAATAAGTCAGCAGTGCACCTAGTCATCTGTTTGTGTGTCAGACTTCTCCAAACCTTCTCTAAATGGCTCAAATGTGGTAAAATGTGCCATTATTTAAAAAAATAATGTTTGGTTTTGGGGTTTTTGTCTCTCTGTGTGTGTGTGTGTGTGTGTGTGTGTGTGCGTGTGCGTGTGCGTGTGTGTGGAGCTAATAACAAACATATTTACATTTACCAACAACCATAAAATGAGGTAATTTTAGGAGGAAGTGGGAATGAGGAGGGCAGGTTTTTTTGCTGAAATGCAGATTAATGTTCATAAAAGTCATGACAATAACTCATCAGGCGTCGCTGTTTTGTGTGTTGTTTGCTTTTTAAATTGACTCCAGTTTTGTTGAGGCAGTTTTGAGAGAGCCCACTGCTGCTCCACGTCAACTTTTACATCAGAGTATTAACCAAACACAGACAGAGACTGAAGGTTTCTCGTGTCACTTTATGTTTCTTTCTGAGGGTGAAAAGGTGACTTATTACACGACTTTTCCAGTTATTTCAGAGATGCATGCAGAGTGTCTTAAGCTGCATTTCCCATGCAGACATGGATGAGTTTTTAGATGAAGATGGAAAAAGACAAAATCAAGCAAAATAAGCACAATGCCAGAATATTTTTTTTTACTTTTATCCAAGCATGAGTTTCTTAAAGAGATTAGTAGAACTAATCTTTGCTGTTATCTACAAAGTTCTCTACAAATGCCCTAAAGTTAAAATTTTGCCATGAAAAATTACCAGACAAAAGGATGACACTCAGAGTTACATCAAGAGGAACTGCTTCTAATTGCAGCGTCTCCTTGTGAAATTGTGGCGTTGAAACAAAGCTGGAATCTTTAGTTGAATATGTTCATCTTTGTCTGGTTTCTGTAATAATAAGATTCTGGTTTGGAGGGGTTAAGGAAATACGACACAGGACTGTGTGGAAGCATTTGGTGTAAAGTTTGCTTTGCATTTCAAGAGCAGAGCGTCAGATCATGGCTCGGGCGCAGCAGGCACAGGAGACTCGGACCAGTGAATTATTTTCTTTTCTACAAGCCTGGACTTGCCCCATTGCCTCACTTTTAGTCACACGCACAAATGGGCCGAGTCAAATGGTTTACGCATCCTGTTTTCTTTTTTTTGACACAGTTTGAAATGAGGGGCACAGACCGCATGAGAGGCCCAACACAGGCCCCAGTCAGCAGTCCTCTAAATGTGCCATTCATGTCGAGGCTCTGCTGAGCCAGTTCTTAAAAATCTACTCGACTGATGTGGTCGCCGGGGAAAAAAAAAACAAAAAAAACAAAACACAACAGACGGGGTCAGTTTACGCTCAAGTAGCGAAGGTGTACAAATTTAGGAAACCAGCCTTGCTTGATGACATGGGGCGTCTTCTTTCCTGCAGACTTTCCAGTCATTCAGCTTCTGGAAAATCTCAACACAGCATCACTCATAATTATCCGAGGTACACCCAGCATCAGCGCATTCAGCGCTGATAGCATCAGCACGGCACTAATCTGAAGCAAATGTTTGTCTTTGCTTAAATCAGTCGAGCACACTGCATGAACTACAACTTAAAGGCAGCCCTTAAATATTACATTTCATTTCATAATACTCACACCAAAGCCGAGCTCCGGATAAGTCAGCCTTCACTGTGTCTCCTCTCTCTCGCTCAACAATGTGGACAAGTATTTCAAATTAAGTCCCGAGTGAAGCTAAAATAAACTCTCCCATCACATAACCTTGTAAACATAGACCGTCCGGTCTCCTTTTAAGGAAGAAAGAACAATGTTTGAGCATACCACCATTTCTCAAACATAATGGTGGGCAACATGTACTTTGAAGGGAGACCAAAGACAACAGTAGATGCCAAATGTTTTTCTCTCCTGCCAGTCTCTTAAACTAACCTCTTTCTGGTTTTTACTTTTTTAAACTCAAAACTAGCAGCGCATGTTTTATTTTTCTTGCTTGCTTACATTTTTATCTATTCACTTTATGTCTGTGGTAGCGTTTTGAGCCACAAATGCCCGGCTGGGGCGCTCGGGGGGGGCGCTTGACTTTGATCACCAGCTGTGTTCCCTTCAGCAGTTGTCAGGGGGGAGACGAGTTTGCAGATATTGCAGGTGTTGGTGCATAACTTCAGCTGTGATTATCTGAAGGCTGTGAGGAGTAATGTGTACACTCATTTGCCTCATTCATGTTCCTGTAATGCAAAAAGATTCACTTTTGGGGAGCTTTGACTAATCTCATGTCAGAAAATGTGTGTAGAAGGTATCTTCTACTGGTTTATCCTTTGTGTCTGTTGCTGAGCAGAGGACATGCTGGGAGTTGTCCTTATTTATCGTATCAAACTTAAAAATCATGCCAGGATCAGTGTGTGGACCCTCTGAAATGATGTCAGTGCAAATGAAGAAGATGTCATCGGTTGCATGCTAATAAGTGAAACTGAAAGGCCAGGCTGAACCTGCACCTCTGCCCAAGGAGAGGTGGTCTGACCACAAACTGACGTTATTTGCTGAATAGGGTGTTGGCCATGATGCATCCTATCTACATTAAACACAGATGATTATAAAATTCTGTGGTCAGTTACGTCCTTTCAGTCACAGCAGGCCCACTGGCAGAGAAGCAGGTTAATTGAGAATACACCCATTTGATTTACACCCTCCAGTAAAACATTTACCGGTGACTGATGATGACTTTAGATTTTAAAGGGCCGATGCAGTCACGTCTGTTCGCTCCAAACTGAGGCGGAAGAGGGCTGCCTCGATGCAGGACAGGCCTGATCGAGCTGTTATGATGTCTTCAGCCTGGAAACGCACTTTGGCGGGTCCAGTCCCTGCAGTGGGACTCAGCTATTGTTTAAGTGAGCGCTCTTTCCACCAAATGCAATTGAGACTTCTGAGAGTGTTTGCTAATGTTCTGTTATGTCTGCAAACACTCCCTGATAGTGAGTGTTGAAAATCCACCAAGTTCTGTGGCCAAATTTCTCCCCTGATCTCTGGACATACTGTGAATATTAAGGCTGCGATACACAAACTAAATTAAATTGGTATTGATTACCACAATCTCAAGATCAAGATGCTATGATTTGATTTGATGTATGCTGTAGGTCAAGCTGCTTAAAGTAGATATTTTAAATATTAACTAAGAATTTCTTCTTGCCATCTCACGTTTCTCTGGAAACTTTTTTAAAACGCTGAAATATAAAAGAAATGGAAAACTGTGTCTGCAGCTGCTGCAATTCATGTTGCAACTAATGAAACAATTGCATCATGTTTTGTCCTTAATGTGGTGGAGCGGTGGCAGTTATCCAGTAGAGACCATCATTTCAGCAGACCCATGCTAATCCCATGTTGCAGGTGATCTTCTGTTTTCCAATGAAGACATTTGTCACGACCTGTCGGGAGATTTGCAATCAGCATTTCAATGTGCAGCGTGTTGTAAGAGACTAACGTTTGATGTCAGAATGACACAACACACCGCTCAATCTAAAGGTTTGCTCTGGTTTTCCACTTCCCTTTCTCTTGAGACTATCTGGCATTCAGCGCTTCACTTCACGGTTTTTTATACTGTATCAAGCGCTGAAGTTTCTTAATAAAAATGTCTTTGAAGTGTGACTCAGATAAGATCAAACATTCCAATATAAAACTGTTACAGAATTATTAAATACAGAACATAAAAAAAGAAAAAGTATCCATCCGCTCTTTGTCTGAAATGGCATCAAAGCCTTCTGACTCCCTCAGGTATTGGCTTGAATAGGTTACAGTAGCGTGATGGGACTTGTGCATCGGTGATGGCCCGCTGCCGCCTGACAAAAGTCACGTAACCCCAACAAGTAAAGTTCTCATGAGCGGAAAGAGTTTGTCAGTAATGGCAGTGCAATTATTCAACAAGTTTGAAGAGCTTGAGGTTAATGAATGCCACAAAAACAAACAGCCAATCTGTTCAAGTACAAATAAAGTAAGCGGTTGTTTCTGTAGCAACACCACATTTTCTATGTGCTGAGCCATCCTGCAGTCCATAAAAACATTCAACACGGGATCAGCATTGTCGTCAAGCTCTGGGTAACGGCATGACAAATAAAAAAATAGATTTTTTAGCAGCATAGGACTCAACATTTCATTTTTCCACTGACATAGCTGTTAAATAGATTCATAATTGTGGTAAAAATTGTACTTTGGCGTTGTCAGATCCTTTAAACGGAGTCTTGGCCTTCTTTAATGACTGTTCAAAGAACAAGTACTGACTTCACTTCACGTCTAACCATGATTTTTGCCCAGCTTGCACACTGTACATGCACAGCACTACATGAAGCTGACAGGGCGTAGAGGCTGTTTTCATCCGAAAAGCACAGTGTGCCAACTAACTGCAGCTTAAATGAGCCTGTTTTTATTGGCTCCTTAGTGCTTGGCTCATGGAGAGTTTAGCTTGAGCAGGCATAGCCCGCAGTGTCTTAAATAGCTTGTGAGGTCCTGACTTTGCTTTCAACTTCACCAGTGAGTGCGTCGCTTTGTAATTATTTCAACCACGAAACAATTATTTACATTCCATCTAATTGATAAAAGCTTCACATCCACATGTGTTTGGGGTTTTTACAACACTTCATGATGCACGAGGTGCGACTCTCTCATACCAATGAACCTTAGTAACAGATCTACTGAATATTACTGTGGCGTAAATGTGATGGGAGTTTTCATTTAAGAAGACCAAGGCTCCGCTACCTCATTTACAACTTAATGATTCTGTGGTAGGAGTCTGTATTTAATGGGAAAATAACTTGAGGGTAGTGTAAGTCAGATGCTGTTGCTTTATGTGTAAAAGATGTGCGTTTACCATGCAGCACACACTCATCTCACAACACTCCAGCCCTCCAGAAAAGTCCCCTGTAGACATTTCTGATGTGAAGTTGCCCAGAGGCAAAGAACATCAAACCTTTTCACCTCGCCAATGCATGACACTTGGGTCTATCTGATGATTATTGAGGATGAAGGCTGATGAGGCCTCTGTACAATTTGTGGATATCTTATTGGACAAAGACAATACCTGCGCTTAAAGCGTTTTGTACCGCTTTGGCAAAGCGAGGGTTTCTGACCCTGCCTTCAACAGCTAAAGCTTTTATTTGATGAAAGGGGACAAGAAAGGGTGAAAGATCTTCATTTAATCAGTAAATATTCTTTGTCATTACTACAAAACCAGATTGTCACAATTGTCCCATCACTGTAGTTTTGTTAATACACTCCGACAATCTTCCCATCTTTCTGAAGAAAGGATGATGCAAGAGGAAGGAAACAATGAGCGAGGTCGATAAAATAATTGAAGAGATGATGGGGGGAAATTTATTTTTATGAAAGATTAAAACAGTGTGTGGTTGGTGTCCACTTGCAGAGCCACAACAGCAGACCTGCAATTCCACTCGTCCACCTATGGACATGAAAAGTAAGTGCAGCAGTTTGATTGCATATCTGATCAAATACATGCATTGTCTATTTTTGACTGCTTTTTCATCGTTTTCATTAAACAATTTTCAATTTCACACAGAACAAACTGTTTCCATTTTGGTGTAATGTATGATGGTGCAGTGATGAAGTGTAATTCATCTACAGTCACCGTGTTTGCTTAGACTTGAATGTAAATACAAGGCACAAAAAGGCCTGAGACACACTCCAGCCAAACCACATATTTCCTAAATGACTTTAACAATTCTGTGTTTGGATATAGATATAAATGCTTTATTACTTATTTCCTCATAAATGTCCAACATCTGCTTATATAAATGTCTGCCTTGAAAAACAGCCAAATGTCAGTTCTCAGTGACAGAAATGTGAAATGCATTTGTGAATAGCTCAGCGTGAGCAAACTGTTATCCCTCAGCTAAGTGTTTTTACATGAAGACATCAGGGATCAGCTGTCACGGTGGTGCTGTATCGTCTAATGTCTAAACCAGGGTCAAATATTATTGTGGGTGAACACATTTAACATTTTACGATGTCATTTTATGATGTAGTCACATAATTTTAAGTTAAATAACTTCCAGACAGGATGGTGCTGTAGGAAATACTGCTTATGGAGCAATTAAGAAGCATAAAGAGTACCACTTCATTGATTGATACGTGTTTAAAAGCAACATTATGATCCACTGTTTGCATGTGTGTCCAAGGATTTTGCTACTGTCAGTGATGCTTTCCATGGGTATTGCCTCTTCTGCTTATAGCTGATTTAAGACACTCTTCCTTTATGGAGCAACTCAAACTATTCTTGTAAATGAGTGAGTTTATTGTCCCAGAGGGAGATTTGTTTTCACAGATATAGATACAGCAGCATACACATAAAGACAGTACACAGAGTCTCCATAAATACTTCATGCATCCCAGCACACAGTATCGTCAGTCTGCTCAAAGCTGGGATGGCAGCGGGGACAAACTCCAGCTGAAACAAGTTCTCCTCCATTTTATCGTCTTGTATCTCTGTCTCCATGGCAGTGATGTAAAATGGTGATTGAAGGAGCGTTCAGTGTCGTTTGTTATTCTGAGTGCTGTCTGTGTGATGGCTCTGTTGCTCATGTCTGAGAGCTTGGGTGTGGGAAAGCCTCTGAAACGCTGAAGATGGTGCTCCACAAGGATCAATACTGGGTCCTCTACCATTTAATGCTTTGCAAAAATGTCTATTTTTCCAACTTAACAATGTCCTTGCAATAAAAATAACTAAGTTTGATGGAAAATTCATGTTAAACAAAGGCATCATAAACTTAAATCTTAAATTGCATGCTTGCATGGCAACATAGCTTGTTTCTTCATAAAGAAATATCAATATGCTCATGCTGCTGCCACTCCCCTCAGATGATAAGGAAAGTTATTGCACTCAAAATTATGTTCAAAGTCTAATAGTTTTCACCAACATCAAGAAGACACAAGCATACAAGTGTTTTAATTTAGGACCATGCTATCCAACACAGCTGATTCTAGTTCACAAAAGTACCAATCTACCATCTAACAATGAGCCTCAGCACAACTTGAATGTATTCCACTGATTCATTCCTCGTATTTTCTGATATTTCAATAAATATTTGGGCCTGAATTTTTATTTCTTACACTGTGTTTGACTGAATCATCTTTCTTGTGATCTCATGTTTATGTAACTTTATCTTTTAAAACAAATATGGATTTTCAGCAGCTGAAGGAAAAATAACACAAAACAACAAGCCGCAGGACACACTGACCACCATAAACCACTTCACCAACAAAAAATAAATCAGCCAATATCTTTTGCAGACAGGCACAGAGAAGGTGAAATGAATTCTAAGATCAAGATGCTTTGAAAATTAGATTATAGGACCGCTTTCTGCCTTCCGGGGGAAAAGAAGTTTCTTATTCTGCTGTGAAAACATGAACCCGAAAAGCGGTTTGCTAAGATAACCCACTGAAAGAGTGTGTCTGATCATCCCCACGGAGACAGAGAGGTGACAGTGCTGTGTGTGAGCAGTCAGGATCATCCACAGAGGGCAAAGTCAGACAGGCCACAGTCACCTGCCAGGACCAGTCTCTCCAAGCATCACTCAGGTCAGCCCTGCACAATGAAGGTCTGTGTGGTACCCACGAACACGCTAACACTTCACTGTAAGTCCCAGCATTTAGTCTGTATAAGTAGTCTATAAACCTTTAATACATAAGTGGTTAATAACTAACCCTGTCTCCTTGAGATTATGTTTATACACAAGTAATTAGCCTTCATAATTACATTGTGGTGACAAACATGATCGCTGGATTATGTTTGGAGTCAACATTTGTTTGGAAGAATGAAACAGCATTTTATAAGCAGAGCTGGGGTTGCAGGGAGGTGGTCGGGGAGGACGGTGGACGTACAGAGTGCAGCACTGTGGCGCCGGATTCCAGGATCCAGACTGGTCGGTCCGGGTTAAGGAAGGATTGAAACACACCATGATCTTTCCCTAACATGAACTAAGTGCTGTCAGCGCGTAAACGTAAACATGAAAATGCAGAATACTGCTGGAGTCACTGTGAGTGGATAGTAGGTTGCAAGATTTCCTATTTTGGAAGAAAACAAACAAACTATGTTTTCATTAAACATATGTTCAATATCAGAATCGTTGCGACCTGACAGACCTCATCATGTAATTCAGTTGTCATTACCTTTCCTTCAACATGTATTGCTGTTTCTAATTAGGTGTAAATAAATATAGTTTCTAGGTGACAGGGCTCTTAAAACACACTGTAGTGTAGTTGAAGTCTGGTGCATAAACAGATAATAAATGACAGCAAAACAGAGTTGTAATAATATAAAATGTCTTCACAGGAGACGTTAATATTGTTGACAAATCTTTTTACAATAACACACACTTGTAGCTGCATACAACTGCATTATATTATGTGATAAACCACTCATTTAGTTTTGTATTTTGGAAACACTACATGGTTAGCAATTAGCTGCTCCCGGATTAAAATTAAGTGAGGGTCTGTGAGTCATATGTGTATGTGTAAATATGATTAAAATCCTTGTAATTATTAATGCAGTTTGATTCCAAGGTGACACCCACTGTGGGTGTAGATTATTGGATTTCATTTTGGCACAGCCAGCAGGATCAGGGTGATGTTGCACTTTTTCCTGTGTAAATATGCTGTAATTTGCTTGATTGTATCACTAATTTGCATTCAGAAGTGAATCCTGTATGTGGTGAACCTAGACTGATGATAGAGCAGAGTTGATGTAAAAATGAACTCTGTGGGAGGAAGTATGCAGGGATTGGTGGTCTGCCACTGCTGGCACCGACTCAGAGTGTTTCCACTGGAGATGCCAAATGGTTGCAGGCTGTGCCAAGAGAGAGATGGATCAAGGCGACGGGCCGTGGTATTCCCATGTCTCTGATCACAGAAGGTAGACTCTGAAGGGGAACCTGGGAAAATCCGGAGGTGGGAACGGTTTCTGATTTGCTCTCTGAGCAGAGCTGCGACTCGCCCGCTCTGCAAACCTCTGCGGTGCGTTTTCATTTAGATCAAAGGGCCCAACCCCAATTCCAAGCATGCAAACACAGCGAAACATCTGCAGCAGAATCCGTGATATTTCCCCTGAGGATTTTCCAAGTGGACATATTAAAACAAACTCCTTCATGCAGCCAGCCACACCCCTGACCACTGGAGCTCTGACCGCTCTGTGTCCACATCTGTGCTGGTTTGAGAGGAAAATACCCAAGAATGGTCTTCTTAATCGTGAGAAAATGAGCACAAACACTGTGAGATAGTTCTCTTCACCTCAGACACAGCAGATAAAACACTGCAGCTCGCTGACATATTTACAGCAACGGCAAGATGGGAAAAGTAATTTCTTCCAGTGAGCATTACAAACACTTGTTTCTCATGCATCTCAAGTGGCGTTTTTGTTGGACACTTCGGGGATGATCTACCGTTTGCTGTCTTGTGTCAAGACATGAACCAGATATTAAAGCCACTGAATCTGCACAAAAACAACTGCAATCATGTCAGCATGTCAGCAACGTTCATTTATATATTCAGAAAAAGATGACTTAATCACTGAATCTGAGACTAAATCATTTATAATTAACATATTTGGTCTGTATAAGCCCTTAAATACACTATTAAAGGTCCAGTGTGTTGCATTTAGTGGCATCTAGTGGTGAGGTTGCAGATTGCAACCAAGTGAATACCTCTCACTTCAACCTCCCCGTATGGCTGAAAATGCAAATGCTCTCGCCAGAGTCAGTGTTTGGGGTTCTGTATAAATACACAATTCTTGTTTTCAGATATTTATGCACTAATGAAAACATAACTGGGAATATTATACTACATGTCTGCAAATAGATCCCCCTAAATCCAACACACTGGTCCTTTAAAACCTGCTTATCTTGACAAGACAGAGGAGTGTATGTCACAACTGTTATTTCAACAGAAGATGACCTTAAACACATCAACACTCATATTAGTTTTGGACATTTGCACAGATCTATGCAGAATCTGTGCACTGAATCATCAGTCGTCATCGATGTCATGGCCTTGCGTGAGTGCGTTTCTGATTTATAAAAGTATCTTCTTTGTCCTTGATCAGTTGAAATTAACTGGCGGGGATGATGCAACAGCCGGCTCGTCTGTTCAAAGGCTCCTCTCTAGCTTTCTTGGAGATTGCGTTGCTATGGAAATAGGCATCCTGGCTTGCAGAGGCTGCCTCTATGAGCAGAGTTACTGTATGCAAACATCTCCCTCAGGCAGCACATGAACGAGACTGAAAAGCTGCCCGAGGCCATGGTGCTTGAAGAAGGGTCATAATGCCGTCATATGTGGCAGGATTTACTTGTGAATGGCACATGTGCTGACAGTAGTGAATAGGAAATTCTTTCATCTCTCTCTCTCACACACATACTACACACAAATGACAGATGATGTGAATGAAGTGGAATCACGACAAATGAGATGAAATCTAAAAGGTTTCCTCACTCACTTTGAACATTGCTTACAAGATAACATTATTAAAGACAGCTTATTGGTACACAACAGGGACCTTTTCAGATATCCAAGGCATGGAAGTATGTACGAAACACATCAGCCACAAACAAGTTCTGCTAAAAAGAAGATTTTTTTTGTTTTGCTTTGCTCTCCAGAGGCTTTCTTCTTCCAGGAAGTTATCCGGTGCACCTCTGCTTCATGAAATCTTCTGCTTTGACGGTGCCACGCATCCTGTCATGTTCAGTGATTACCTAGAGGCACTGTGGATGAAAGTGATCACCAGTTTTACATATACCCTGCCTTACTGTGTCACTACTGCAAGCATGAAGTAAGCAAGACGTTAATTTATGTTACTATTCCTGTAATAGGATATTCAGATTTGCGAATACATCACAGTGCAACTTGTGTGGATCTCCATTAATCATTAAGAGTGAAAACTAGAGAATGAATACTCTAAATGCTGGAAGCTAGTATTCGTTGTTTGAAGCTAATGTTTAGACACGTTAACATCTGGAAGAAAGAAACTGTAAGAGAGTCTAACAGTTCATCACAGTCAGCTGCATGTGTCTGTGATCACGACTGGAGAAAAGTGAAATCAGACTCAAAATAAATCGACGGTTTGTCTTTTTTTCTCAGTGAGCGGCAGGAGGCTTTGCTAAAGATGTCGACCTATAACACATGTAGACTTGAGGGAAAAAAAACGCAGAAAAAGCAGCAAGTTTTCAGTTCACTGCCTTCATTTGTATGCAACAAATAATCTGAGCTCAAAGGTTCAATGAGCCTTCGGAGCATTCAGTCGCACTCATGGGCTTCTTCAGCTGGCTCAGGTGTCGGCGGCAAAGAAGTTCAGCAGCAAGAGGTTTCTGCTATTTCAGCGGGAGGGACGTCCTGAGCCCTGTCTCTGTCCTGGATGGTCTTTGGCATCTGATGTGAGTGGCCTCCCTGAGGTTTCTGCAGTAATTCACTGATGGTAAAACATGTGGTGAGTGGATTTCCGCACTTCTAATTCTTTGCTGCACAGACTCTTCCCAAAGGTCAAGAACGAGCTTTAGTTCAGATACAATCAGAGTCTACAACATATATTCTCCTTTAGTCGGTTCCATCAATGTGCAAACCCAGAGAAATCTGTTATTTTATTCAAGGTCGTGCTGTCTTTTGGTCTCTGTCAATGGCGTCTCACCCCTCCACTTCCTCTCTTTGCTGTAACTTCCGGGGAAACTCAGGAAACACCAGATGACACGTCGTGAGTGAGGAAGTGACGAAATGTCATGAATAAAACGTTAATATGTTTCTGCCAAAGTCCCATCAGATAGATTTTCATCAGTAATGGTGTTTTTTTGAACAATGAAATGATCCCACACGACCTGATGATGTCATCAAAAGACATCTTTTGTTATTGTTTTGATTGAGAGACCCCCGATGACAGAGATCACATGTGCGTTCAAATGCCAAACAGGGGCGCCTGCAGAGCGGTGTGGCAGACAGAAAACTGGCTCGGTGATGTAAAAAGACGGGCTTTATGTTTTTCAGACTGCAGCTCCGGTCTGAGACGACACAACTGGTTGCCTGGCAACCGCGCTGCCAGCTCCTGGCGCTGAGGTCCGTTGAGTTGAACCTCCTGCACAGCGGGTTTCAACAGGAAGCCCTCCAAACACAAGTCAGACATTTAATCTGAACAACTTAGATGAACACGGTGTCAGTGTGGGTTTTCAAAAGGCAATTAAGAACATCACACACACGTGCACGCACACACACACACACACACACACACACACACACACACACACACACACACACACACAGATACGGCTATTTAGCTAAAGGTATGGTGCGATTCCAGTATCTTATAGGATCAACTGCAAATATGCTTTATATTTTAGGTTCTCCATATTAGCAGTGGCAGTAAGACAGAGGAATTTATCCTTGACAACAGATATTTATAATATCTTTGTGTTGATGTTTGCTTAAAAGAAGATCAGAACAAAAATGCAGCTCAAAGTGTTTCACAATAGAAGACTTTTGAAATAATTCACACAATAAATGAAACACTTTTTGACGGTTTTATTCATGTCGCCCCCTGTTCCCATCCTGCACAGTGTGATCTGATCCATTGCATATCCTAAAGGTGGCAATCTGGAAAATGACCTTGACAGTTTACTTCATCCTGATACCTTTGTTTGCTATATGCACTACATTTCCCAGACTCAGTGTCCGCAAAACGTGAGTTGTGGAGTCTGGTGGCTGGTGACAGGTTGACTGCTTGGACGATGGACTCGTCCAAAAATTAACTCTACCCATTTTTTTTTTTTAATTGAGGGCTGTTGACCCATATTTCCTGATCCACCACTGCATCATTTTTATGTATGTTTGCTTCACTTCAGTATCACACAATGCTTTTTACCAGAGCGCTTTAAAACTCTGCTGTCAGTAAATGAGACCATGTACTACGTAGGTACAGTTTTTGACCCATACTGTGATGTACTGTCAAGTTCTATGCAGCTGTAGCTCTATTTGCTTCAAAGAAAATAATTGCACAAGTGAATGTCGGTCTTTATTGTTTCCATTTTGTATCTTCAAGAAATGTGAAAATACAGATTGTGTAGTTTTGATCTGAGACTTTAAAGAAAAGGTATGAATTCTATGACTGTCTCCAATAACATCAAGAGCTCTGACAGGGTACACATACCAGTATTATCAAATAGTATTATCAAGCAATACATATTATATGTGCTTTATATATGAGATGTGAGGCCTGCAGGGTTGGGTCTAAAAGGTCTAAAGATAATCACATACAAAGACGTTCATGATACAAGGTAATTTTCCTCTCAAGCATATTTTTTTCAATGCAAATCAATGTAACTGGTGACACAAAATAGACTATTTCTATTTTTAAGTTTTTATTATGACAGATGGCCCCACATGAATCCATCTCTGACCTCCACTGTTCCTTTAATTCATCAAAGTACTTTGTCTTTTGATATGAGGCCATTGCTCAGAGATAATGACATCATGCTTCAAGTTTAGTTTATAATGTGAGGAGGGTTTTTTCCCTGCACTTGGCTCTGACATTATACATTATTGTGCCTGTGGGTGAGTGTTGAGACCTGGAAAATCTGTCCATTAAAATGCCTGCAGATATTTCAGGCCTCGTTAAAGACCTGCTGTCTGGTCAGAAGATGAATTCCACCCACACCTTCCTCTTCTCTGTGTTTTCCTCTTTCTCTCTTTGTAATCATGCTCTCTCAGAGGTTTCAATATGAAAGTGGATTGATGGTTCAAAGGGGCTCAGGATGCTACATCAATTTTCTGTGACTGTACTTGAGCAGAGCAGCACTGTTTCCTCTCATTTAAGATTCTATATACTGTTTATCTGCCTCTACTCTATCTGTTTCTATCCAGCTTCATTTGTTGTTATTATTATCATTCATTTCTCATTTCTCTCACCACCCTTCTCCTTCTGTTTTCTCTTTCAAATTATTAAATTAATCTGGTAGACTCTGTGTTACAATTCTCAACAAATTTCAACAATAGAAATGAAGCGTAAAATACTGTAGAAGGAACAAAAACCTGATTGAAAAGAGTAAAAATAATTCTTTTATTTAGGTACAATAGTTAGCTGACTCGTTAAAAAAAAAAAAAAGGACTAAAATACTGGAAGTTGCCATGTGAGGCTGTAATTACGCACCACAAAACAAAAGTGAATGCATCCTCACCACACGTAGGGCAAAGAAATTGAAGGTTTGGCCTGAGAGTGGTGCCAGAAGATGGCTTATCTTCTGTACAATGGCCATTTCAGGACATTTTAGTCTTTATTAATCATAAAGTCAGCTTTTATGTGTGTATGCTGTAAGCCTGTATGTGAATACTAACTCTACTTTTACATTTTATTAAGTCTGACATCTCTGCATGCCAGTAACTTTGACTTCAAAATGATATCTATCACTAAAACACGTGTGTATGGAAATGTTCCATTACACATCAGCTAAATCAGTCTTTTTACCCTCAGATATAAAGGGTACAGGGTTATTTACAGCCTTCCAAGTACAAACTATTTTGCAACTACTAATAATCAACATCTCTAAATTACTATGGCCTGGCCCACAAGAATATATTACATTTGGAAGAACAAGTTAGTTTCAATATGTATGAAAATGAAAACCTGCAGTGACATGAAGTACTTTAATAGATAGTTCAAAGGGAGGAGAGGGAAAAGAAAAAAATGGCAAATGACTCTGGAAGAAAGACTAAGATAAAGTTCTACCATCTGTGTTGGTGGCTGCAGTCGCGCTGGGAAAGCACCTGTGTGCGACAGAGCCCATTATAGAGCCGTTACAAGGCCGTTTCCACAGAGGGAAGACCACAAGTGGCCAATTAGATAATTAGAGCATCTTTGTCTCCATGTCTTCTCCTCTGCTTCTTGTTCTCTATCTCTACCTCAGAGCTGAAATTTTAATCTTGAGCATGTAACGCTGTAAAGGTCTCTGCTGTAGGCCCAGCTGGATGCACAGGAAAAGCATAAGGGTTAAGGGTAGCAGAGGGAGCATGTCATTTGTCTTTGTCAGCACACCACAGGACTTGTTTACTCTCTTAACCCAAGCCATTACTACTGCAGACTGTGGAGAATAATTATGTCTGGATGCATCTAGATTGTAGCATGCACTCGGAACTGGCCATTTGTGGAGCCAAATTACACTTTTCTCTTAATTTCAAGCATAGCCTCTATCCGATTTATTTTTGTTTTTGTTTTAGTTCTAGAGCTTTAACTTACTGTATGTTACAGTATGTTTAGATTCAGTGCCAAAGGAGGAAATAGTTTGACCTGGGTGTGGTTGGACAGTGTTTTACTTCAACTCTCTGTTTTGTTTTGAACAATCATATTTAAACTTGCAATGACTGATTTATTTTTGGGCCACTTGGGGGCAGCAGAAGCAAGTTGCGAGCACAGCTGCTTATTCACACATCCAGCAGTTGAGGAACATAACAATTCATTTGGAGTCGAATGAATGATCGTAAATCCAGTATTCATTCTCTTGTAGCTCCGTTTTTGGTCTCTACCAACTCCTGAGTAAAATATCTGGCTCTTTAGCTGCTAAATGCTCCACTATATTCCCTATCTATCCTCTTATGTCTGTGCTTTTTGGTGCTGAGCAGTTTCAGAGTTTTTTTTTAAACAGCAGCCACGTGCTCCTGCAAAGAACGATGCAACAGCATTGAGAGTGAAGCAAAACAGTAAAGTTACTAAACAATGAGCAGAAACTCGCCATAAAACTGAACGCAAAACAGACTCTCTGCAGGTTAATCACTCCGAGAGACCACTTTTACATTGCCACATAAGTTTCACATTGTCATCTGATGCATCGTTAGTATAAAAAGTAAATCATAGCCTCTTCAAGGTAATACACTGCACCATTAATTACACTTTGACCAAGAAGGCTTGTAGCGATAGCTCATGTTGAAGCTGACAAGCAAACTGAATAACTCGTACTTTTAATACTTTAGTTTAATTTCGTGTTTCATGTCTTAAAACAATGGACAGTGAGGGATGTTATCATGCCAAAGCAATGATGCTCACTGAAACAGACCAATTAAAATTCACACTGACACTGAGCACACTAGCTTCCCTGTCTGGCGAGTGAGGAGGTGTATCAAAGAATAATAGAAGATGAGACTTGTTTTCCCTCGTCTTCCCTTCCCTTCTGGGCCTCGTGACACTCAGTGATAAATAATAGAACTCAAATGCAGCCCGAGGCAGCCGAGAACACAGCAGCTCCCCAAAAATCAAGGCCTGAGATCAAAGGATTAGCTGTGGAAATCCATGCACAGGGCAAAGTAATGACCGTGCACTTCGGCTGTGTGTATGTGTGGGAGTGTGTTTATCTCGGCACCTTATAAGTGAGAGACAGAGAGACAAACAGAATTAAAAAGGCAAATGGCAGTTGTACCTGTCGCACTAATTGAGTCACGACTGATTTGATTGTGTTGTTGTTGTCAGCCTGTTATCATATTATACTTAAATGAGATACAGGCAGATGGTATTCATGCTTGACTTTTGTCCACGGGCAAGGAGGGTGGAGTTTGTTTGTGTATGGTTGTCATGTTGGGATTTGCTATAACCTTTAAAACATTTACCATTTTGCCCTTTGTCTTTCTTCAAGGTCATTTCTTTTTTTTTGCTGGATATTCATGGTCCTTATAAAGCTCATACAGACGCTGGCCAATCATTAAAGACACATAATCAATGCTATATTTACTACATTGTTTCAAGAAAACATTTGCCAGCATTAACACTCGATGCACATTTACAAATGCTAATCAACAGTAACATTATTCAAAGAAGAGTCTACAGCCATGCTAACGGCTCTGTGAGGCTGTCCATACACATGCAGGTGCTTCGAGCTAAATGCTAACATAAGCATGCTAACATGTTCACAATGACAGTGCTGACATGTTGATGTTTGGAGGGTCATTTCATTCATCAGGTCTTGCCATGTTCATCATCTTAGGTTACTGTTAGCATGCTAACAATTGCACTAAACACAAACTACAGTTGAGGCCGTTTTGGCTATTTTCTGATCGTGGCACTAGCTGGGTCACCGAAGCGATAACAAATTCACCTCGAGGAGAACACGTCCACATGTGTGTACCAAATTTCATAGCAATCCATTCAGTGGTTGTCAAGATATTTCACTCTGGACTTCAAGTGCAAACCTGCTACTGACACTGGAGGAAGAGTCTGGGTAGACTACACCAAAATCCTCGGGGGGGCCACCTGGACCACCAATGTCTGTACATAATTTCATGGCCTACCATTCAATAGTTGCCTGCAGTCTGGATCAAAGTGGTGGACCAACCAGCAGACAAACATTGCCATGTCAGAAATTCATTTTTTAACACTGCAGAAGTAACTGGAGTGAATTTCATGAAAATATTAATGTGCAACCTTCAACAACTCATGTCAAGCTGAAATGAGTCCCACGTCCTGCATGTGATGTTTTACATGTTCCTCTTTAATGAATTCATGCACTATCATTTCCTGTGCAGTGCAGATGATTTATACTTATCATGTTTATCTTACATCATATACTTTCAGTTATTTAAATCAGCTACCTAAACTTTAAGTCAGAAAGAGAAAGAAGAATAGGAAGAAAAGAATGGCACACTGGATTTTCATCCTTTTTCTACACAGGTATGTTTTCAACTTATGTGTTAAGAGAAGACTGCAGGATGAACAGAGAAACAACAGGACCAACAGGTTACCTCCATCCCCTGTCGTTCCTACTGACCATTTCCACTTTAAGCAGATAAGCAGTTTAAGTGTTCTGTTAAGTGAGACTTTTTTGACCTTTAGGTTTCAAGCCTTTGGTGGGCCTGCCAAGGTACAAGCTGAGTCATTTTGTGCTAAACAGAAAAATAGGATGACATAAAAAATTTAAACGGATATCATCGGGTGGGAGGTTTTTCAGCTGGTGACTCATGTGGTTGTGAATGACAGCTGGAAGTCTGCTGTGAGCGTCTGTGATGTCAAATCACAGATGGGCCCGAACGTAAAGCCAATGAATGGTCATTATATTGAGCCTGGAAACTGCTGTAGAAAAAAACAGCATTATTATGGAGAGGGTCTCTTTTGAATTGTGCCTGGATCATGTGCTTTGTTGTTTTTAATTATGAATTATCAAGGGCTGAGAGTTGAAACGTCTTTAGTATCAGCGCTGCTTATGGCAGGTTCAGGCTGGATAACGAAGGAGAACAAAACGCTCATTCAGACTGAATGTGAGCCAGACTGAAGTGGAGCTGGAGCTGAGAGAAAGTGTCTCAAAATATGCACTAAATTAGTCTGGAACATTCCTTTTGTAGTATCTGCTTCAAAAGAAACATTTCAAAGAGTGTGTGAGTACCACAAACTCCATGAAATGATGATTCAGGGCACCACATCAAATATGCATATATGATCAAATCGATATCAAGTGCAACGTCAGTCCCTCTTTTAAGAACTGCTTGGACTGAATGTCGAGCAGGACTGTGTTCTGCAAATTGCTTTAAACCACCAACCTGAGCTCCTGCAAGAGCAAAACAAGAGTTCCGTTTCATCCAAATTATGCAACACCTGAAAAATGTCAGCGAGTTCACTGAGACCAAAGCTTCTGTTGTGGTGTTTCTGCATGTCAGCGCTTTCATTAATAAAGATGTGAATAACAGTTCCTGATCAGTTATCGCCAGGACAGATTTATGTGCATGTCTGTGCACTGCGAATAAATTAACTCCAACTCTGATGAGGACAGTAATCAGAATATGTTACAGAGATTTAGGGATGTAGCCTGTTTAAAGCGCATTTCAAGTTGTAGGCACTGTGTTTCTCTACAGTGATGCTCTGCACAGATAGATAAAATACACTAAGATACCTGTTGGAGTGATTGGGATGATACTGCGTTGCAGTGCAGTTAAGAGATGTCTAATGAAATTACAATGCAGCATACTCATCTGTCACTGACAGACACATGAAGGAGGAGAAGGGAAATTTTACAGGGAATTTGAAAGTTTATAAAAATCACTTTTTAACAATAGAAATTTGGTTACTAGACCTCATTCTGTATGTAGAGTTATGAAGTGTTTCTGTAATAGTGAAATATGTGTGAGCCAAAGATGAGCCTCGCTTTGCTTTCATTACATGATACATGTAAGGGTCCATCTAAAATACATAGATTTTTTTTTTTTGACTCATTTATCTATTTTCTAATCTTTAGACAGAAATTGCTTAAAAACTGTCATGACTGTGTATTAAAATCAGATCAACCAAATGTGCTGCCTCACAGGAAATGTTGCGTTAATCATTCAGTGTTATTTGGCAGGGGCTGGTTTGTTTGGAATTAATAAACAGGGAGCTCTGCAAAATTATCTGTGAGACAAGATGTAATTACGAATCGTATTTTCCCTCAAATCAAGAGGGAGGCATGTTCAGAATTTTTGCTCACAAGATTACAAAAATTACATTATGCATCTCCCTTTTGACATTTTTAAATAGGTTTGTTTTTAAGACATTAGTGCTGATTGATTGAGGAAAAAGTTTTAAGATTTAATCAGGAGCAATCTAATCCTCGGCTGCATTTACTATTTACAGTTGCAATTGGGAAAATTACATAAATGAAACAGTAACGACGCTGAGCGAAAGACTGAGCGAACACAATTCAGTTCAAGGTTCTGGTGGTAACTTACGGAGCTCTGCACGGTCAGGCACCTTCTACTGCTGCAGCCGGATGTCTTCTGATCAGGGTCGGTTGGACGTTCCTCATTCCAGACTTGAGCTTTTGAGGTTGTGGCTCCTAAACTTTCTCTCTTTGGACTTAAAATGTGGAGGCATTTAAGAAGCAGCTCAAGACTTCGTGTCACTTTTTAATTTATTTCTGCTTCATGGTGTTTTTGATCTGTGTACAGTTCTTAAGCCTGTTTCTGTTGCCTTATTTTTTTATTCTGAAGCATTTTGTGAAGTGCTGGAAGGCACTAAATAAATGAAATCACTTAGATCATAGAGGTGACTCATACCAAGCACAACAAATCATCGTTGAACTGAGGCATATTACAGTCTCTCCGCCCTACAACCACTTGTTGTCACATGACTTCAACTGCTGAATGAAGACTGAAAGATGCTGTTAAAAGCTCTGAAGGCTAGTAAGTGGACCCTTGCCTTAGATTAATTTGTTTAAGTTCTTTCATTCATCATACTGGCGGAGTAAAACGTCAAGATCAATATAATGACGTCAAGCATTTGAATCAACACTGTTCAAAGAGAGTGTGGCTGATCAAAAAGAATAGTAATACCATCTGGAAATCCTCTCTGAGGTCAAGGTCACCTGCAGAACAGGACCCTGACCATGTCTCGCTTACTTAACACCCCCTGAAAATGTTGTCTTTGCTGGCCTCCAGTGGGATAACACTTCTTCTTGCTGCAGTGAAGTACAGGTGGACTTCAGGACCAGGAGATATTACTGATGGATGTGCTTACGGGTGCAGCGGAGCACACCTCCAGCCTCACCCAGCCACACCCATCAGCGGTCCTGGCTGTGGTCAGAGGGCACCAAAACACTGCCCTGATCGCAGGGTGGCCTGACAACACTATGCTCACTGCAACAGCTTCATGTCCGTTACTGCACATGCCATCATTACCTATAATTAAATGCGCCATTATCAAATCACTCTAACAGTAAGCTCTGCACTGCATGGGGGTAATAGAGATTACAGTATTGATGTCAATTTAAAATTAAGTTTTCCTTCTGACAGCAGCGTTTGGATGAGCTCAAAGAGCTGCTTGTCTAATGACGTTATTCTGACGCCTGATGCTGCACCACTTCTCCCAGTAACAAGTGTATCCTGGTGAGAGTGGTGGGGAAGAAATGGCTGGTTTTTGTCCAATTCCTTCCAGAGGAGAGCTGCACTGATGAAGTAGGGAACGCTGCCACCTAGAGGAGACATACGTGAAGGCCAGACTGTAGCTTTTCCTTGCAGCCATTTTGTTCTGAATGAATCCATCTCTATCATGTCAAAAGCCAGCAGCTAACTTGGCTTTTGCGTCTTGCTATTGACAGAGCTCCAGGGGGTCTGTGTATCTGCTGCTTTAGCCTTTCTGACAGCAATTTGCCCCTTTGGCTACTCTGGCATGTGCCTGTGAGCATTTCTGTGATGTGTGTGTGTTGTGTTGCAGGGACTGGTCTCACATTAAAAGAAACAGCGTTAGTTGCTGCCTGCTTTCCAGGTCATTCCATGGTGGACTCAGTACATGACTCCACATGCTTCCCCCGCCCTGTTCAGCTGACCTCTCTATCTCCCAGCATGCCTCCGCGTCTGAAAGGTGCTGTGTGTAAGTTGAGCGCTGGGATGTGGTTTGATGTGGTGAAATGGGCCGTGGATGCCAGAGGACGCCGCTCACTGCAAAAAATGTCCATCTCAGTCTTTTTTGAAGTTTTCTTGAAAAAATGCCACGAAAAGTCAGATGATTTAATGTCCTCAGATGATTCGTCTTGATTCTACAGCAGTTTACATCACAGTAAAGACTCTTACTGGATTATTCATGGTAATATTGAGGTTGCATTGACTTAAAGTTGCATCAGAAACCAGTCATATTATTTCTTGCCTCTGGTATCCTGGAAAAACTCACTTTTACAAAACAAGTAGGTATGAGACTTAAAGATAAATGGACATTTTATACAGTGAGTAACATGACTTCTGTCATTCACACCGATGAAATAGAGCTCTTCAGGATGTCTCCAGCTGAGAGGGCCAAACAAGAGGGACTTTCTTATGAAGGTATTTAGGGACTGAGTGTGTTTTCAGGATGGAGTGGTGGAGTGGAGAGTCACTCCATGTTTTTTCCCCTCACCGAATGTGTGCTACTATTCACAACCCTTATCCGGTGAAAACACTGGCGGAACAATATCCTCCAGGCAAGATGACACAATGAACATATTATATATGACGTGCATTTAATACCCCCTGTAGATTAGGCTGTAGGAGCTGCGGTCTATGGGAAAAAATATGGACTGTACTTTGAGGGGGCTGCTGGGGATGGAAATATTTTTGAAGATAACAGGACACGCCAATAATACGACGTTCAGAAACAACACTGGACTTTCATGCCTTTCTATCTCTATCACATTCTACATTTTCATTTGGGTATTTATTTTAACGATTATCCTCTGCTAGTGACATTTTATTCACCTTTAATTCCCAGATCACTAACATTATTGATCGCATTCAGTTATGGTAATATGTATACAGTGGCACTACACTACAGCATCTCACCAGAATAATAAAAGTGATTAAAACGTGCAAAATGTGAAGCAAACAATACACATTCTTACCACATGATAAATACTGTAGATTATTCACATTTGGATGGTGGCAAATGAGACGCTTTAAAAATAGCATTATTAGCAGTCATCAGTTCCTGCCAAGCGGGTGGAGACAGACATTGAAATGTGACCCTGGTGCTGCAAGTACTTTTGAAATCCCAGTTGCATAGCAACGCATCTCCATCTGCAGTTAAGCTCCTCTCCACTAAAGAAACAACTGTCATTTCTGCTTTACAGGCAGTTTTATCCAGAAAACTTTTCCAGTGAGAAACATAAACACCATTTGGTTTGTGGATTGGGCCATT
The DNA here is from genome assembly GCF_051107435.1 of Chaetodon auriga. Taxonomy (NCBI): domain Eukaryota; kingdom Metazoa; phylum Chordata; class Actinopteri; order Chaetodontiformes; family Chaetodontidae; genus Chaetodon; species Chaetodon auriga. The sequence continues at coordinate 23,383,756 of NC_135082.1, read as the reverse complement.
TCCACACAACTTTAAACTGTTGCTACTGTGGAAACACTGCACATTACTTTTTCAATACAATAAATATTAGGAGCAATTAACTGTCAGTTTTTTTTTCTTTACAGCAAATCTGTATCTTAAAAGTAATATGAACTCGCTTTAAATTAAGGTAACTTGCAAAACCCTCCAAAAGATCCCAAATGATTTCTAGTTTTTGATTTCTTAGTTTACAGAACAATACCTTGCTATATGCCAGAAATAAGAGAAATCTTTTGACAATAAGGCAAATCGCATAGTTAACATTTCAGCATTCCTTATAGTGTTCAATGAATTAATTATGCACTGTGAGTCAACAGGCAGCTCATTGCTTCATGCTCCACTTCCCAGCAGTTGAATAGGTTCTTGATTCTCATTTAACAAATGAAATCTTATTCCACTTCAGACCTCATGAAGTATTCATCAAACAGCCACCGCGGACAGAGCTGCAGTTTATGAACTAGGTGTGTTTTATGTCGTAATATCCTCCCACACAATCTACATATACACATGCAAACATCCCACGAATGTGTGAATTATACAGTCACGTATGTTTGTGAGAAGTGCATACTGTACGGATGTGTCCGCAGATAGAGACACATAAAGGTGCATCACCGTTTTAAAGAGAGTAAGAGCTGCACAGCAACTAACAATTAGGAGACTATTAGGAGGGGTAGAAGATGTTTACAAGTCTCAAGACAGTTTGACTCATCTGTTAGCAGTCCCTTAATGGTTCAGTGAAATTTGTGGATTGGAGCTTCTGTGCAAGCTTGTGCTTTAATTCATAATGTCCTTATAACTGTGTGTGCAGATGCTCCTCATGACACACACACAATACAGAACACATGTCTGAAAGTGGCCTAAGCACTGAGTTTGTGAGCTACTGTTGACAGCTATGAAAAATTCAAGTTATTTGTCACAGCAGCTCGTCCGAGTGTCGTGAAGCAACTACTCCATAGTTTCCAGACACAAACGTCTTTTCCTGCTGGCAGATGATTTCAAAGATCAAGAGCTCAGCGGCCAGCAGTAGCGGAGTTGTTGCACTGGGCACACTGAATGATTGCCAGATGTGATTTTGTGTAATTACTTCAATCTTTTATATAAGCACCGGGTCAAATGTGAGGCGGATTAAAAGGAAATTGGTACTTAAATGTACAAAAGATCACTTATTTGTATGAAACTGGAAAAACTTTGGACTCATGGTTCTTTTTTCAAGTCAAAATATAATAAAACCAAGATCGAATAAAACGTCTTTCATTTTGATGTAACCGAAAGTGAATTTCAGGGGAATATGGTAAAAAGTTCAATCAATAGATATCATCATGAAACTTCCGTAATTGATTACTTACATTAAGACGATTATTCTTTGTATTACAAGTTTTCTGAAAATTTGTTTAAATATGCAAATGATTAATTATCTGCTATTATATACACTATATTAATTTGTATAATTTTCCAGAACTGAAATCTGAACATTGGATGAAGCCAGGCTTAAAATTCTTGATTCATTTTGCTGACATATTAGAGTCAAAGGTTTCTACAAAGGAAAGTTTGGACATTCTTTTTATCACCTCATGAATCAGAAAATACAGTTAGCAGCAATGAGATGGACAATGCAGCAATGATTGCATGCAATAGTCACTGAGGGTAAAATTATCCAATCAGAGGAAACAACAGCATGTCAGTGGCTTTACATGATGACCGATGTACATTTAGGTCAGTATATATTATGTTCATATCATCATCATCATATCATCAAATAAGTTAAACAAGTTGGTACAGAAGCATATGGGAGTGTGATTCCAGGTGTACAATACTTCACTCAGCACTCATGCACAAGCACACAAAAATGCACTCACACACATGCATACACACCTCTGTTTGTACATGCGGTCTGTAAAGTTGTCCAAATCCACATTCTGAGGATCCTCTTGCTGCGCGGCACACCTGAGAGAACGGTGCATTTATCTTGACACACCTTGACACTTCCCCCCCGAGTGCTCATCAGTTTGCCGGCCATGCCTGGATGCTCATCTAGATCCTGGAATACTGTACTTCTGTAGCTGCACTTTTTCTATTTTAGCTGACAAACTGCAGGCCCCGTGTTGCTCGCTCCATCGAGTCTGTGGTTGAGTTTAGTTGCAGAAGTTTCACCAAGCAAAAATCCCTTCAAGGATGTTTAAGAGCCTACAGTTTGCCCTTTCTTGTACCCAAAGCTGATGTCACTGCATTGATCTTGCAGCAACACATAATGAAGAAGGACTTTTCTTGGTGAAGGCTGTTGTGGGGCCACGTCAACAACTAAAAGTGTCATAGTTCAAACTGCTGCACAAAGTAAAGCAGGGGCAACAGCAACACACTGCCAGTGCAAAGAGAGAGTGAAGGGTGTACAAGAGACTGGAGGGTAAAAATACCACAGTGCAAATTAGCAATGAAGAAGTGTTTATGCTTGGAAAACATGGCAAACAGTGCGGCTGTCATGCATATTGCATAACAGTTGCAGATATGGTGAGTTCAATGCAGTCAACCAGTTTACCATAAAGTCATTAAAATTTGTAGAGTGGAATACTGTAAAAGAAAAAAGTCTGAAATGATGTAGTATTTAAACATCAATCTTTAGATGTTCGTTCAATTTCAGTTGAATACAGAGCAACATAGCAGGCATTGGGTCCAACATTACGAGATAAGATGTTTATCTAGTCAGTTGGTTGTTTGAGGTCTTTTGTCATCATAAATCTAGCTTTTCGGCAAAACACTGAAACTGAATCTAAACCGCTTGAACCTCATCAGAAGACATGACATGGTGCTTGTCCTTGAACCTTTCGTATGTCTCATCCCGTGGAGGGAACAGAGCTCTGCAGACACACAGGGGAACATTTCTTTCTTTTATTCTGGGATACTGTACGTCCCAAGGCAAGAGAGAGGACCATAAGAGGGCAGAATCCGTTTTTTAGCAACCTGGATTGAATTACATTGTAATTCCTTGGGTGAGACCCAGCTTCAAGTGCTCCACTTCCCTAGGAGCCAATGGGAGGGAGCAGCTTCATATTTTAATGCACGTTATTGCTGAGTGCTGCCTTTTTTTGAAGAGGGCACGGCTGCACACTTGGCTGGAGAACGTGGAGTCTATCTATTTTTATCTGGGCCCACAGACGGGTTTCTGGATGGTAAAACTGCAGAGCAAACAAGTTGCTGCAATTACGCAAGCAAGCCATGCAGAAAATCTTTTGACAATAATGCAAATTATAATTCCTATGATTTTTTTTTTTTTCCCCCCCAGCGAGATGGGACACCTTACATGAACATGAGAGAGGTATGGAAGGTAGTATGAGGCCATAAGGCTCACATCTGACAGTTAGATTCAACCTGGGATGGTGGCATAATGGGTGGAGTTAGAGACACATTTCAAGGACATTTTGAACTCAATGTCTGATGTTACGTGAAAGTCAACATTTGGTTCAGTACTTCCTTACAGAATTGAATTTTAAACCTTTACTCAAAAACAAAAACATGTTGAAAATATCATCTATCTATCTATCTATCTATCTATCTATCTATCTATCTATCTATCTATCTATCTATCTATCTATCTGTCTGTCTACCTGCCTGCCTGCCTGTCTGTCTGTCTGTCTGTCTGTCTGTCTGTCTGTCTGTCTGTGCATTCTGAAACAAAAAAATCCTCATTATATATCATGATACATGACAAACATGCCTCTGTGTGGGCTGCAGGACTAATAATGGTACTCTAGCGCCCTCAAGTGGAGGATAAAGGAAATTACCCATACCCACAGATATGTGACAGATCATTAAAAAGCACTTTATGGGGGATAGTTTTTGGTTTAATCAAGAAAGATGGATTAAAATTGATAAATAATTTATGAAATATGAAAATAGCAAGTGAGCGACTTTTGTCTGAATCAAAAATTAAAGCTATGAAATCATCATTTTGGCATTTATTCTCACTATTAAAGAATAAAAACGTTGGAATACAAAGTTTGTCACCCAAAAAATTATCTCTTGATGGGAACTTAGATTAATAAATGGTATTTAACACACAGAACATCTCAGAAATACAGTTTTCAACCAGCATCCAGCATGAAGGCATACATTAAAATGAGTAATATCCAAGTAAAAAGTCTTTCACAAAAATAAAGTCTTCTTGTTTTGTTTTTGAGTAAGCTTTGAAAATAAAGTTGCAAGATGAAAAATCTAATTGAGTTAGAGTGCAGATCTTTAGAAAATATAACAATTCAAAGTACTTTAAATGCCTACAAGAGTTAATAACAGCTTGTATCTGGGAATTTGGTTTACATGTTATTTTTTGACTAAAACTTGAGCTATATAATAAATGAAATAAAGAAATTAATTGATTATATTTCATTTAATGAAATTTTAATTTATATATTATCATTTGATCTTCTCTTCCCAATGATTTTCCTTTTTACTGAAAGTTTCGATGATCAGTGAATAGATGAAGTAAACTGTTGAAGGTAAGGAAGTAATACACAGGTCTACAGTAATCTACATACACAGGCTACTTACATAATGAAAACATTTATAAACCACCTGTGCATTAATTAGTGCAGTGTTGCTAGTTATTTAATTTCCAATAAAACCACGTTGAAGAAAAAAAATATTTTTATAATGTATGTAGTATACTTTCATGAAAGATAAATAGGTTAATACACTGTGAGTTTGCTCCTATTCAAGCAACGCCTACTTCCGGATACAAACTGTACAACGCATGCGCAAACTTAAACTGTGTGGCGGGTAATCGAGACGACAACAAACTGTTTTAGCTAGTAGAGGGACTTCCTTCAAAGTCTACATTACACCATGGTTGAAGGTCCAGGCTGCACATTAAACGGAGAGAAAATCCGTTCGAAGGTCCAGAAAGGACAGAAATTAAAAGAAATCAGAGGCAGTTTGATAACTTCGGCGGTATGTAATGTTGTTATTCTGCGCAGCATGTTATCGTCAAGCTAACGTAACCGGCTGCGGCTACATGCTAACCAGTGTTTGTTTACCACGGTTTGTTTACCGTTTCTTTACAGAAAAACGACTCCGGGAGAAATGCCTTCCACAGCCTTTGTGGTTGCCAGTACACCGGTGTTGAAACTCTGGGAAAGGAGCTCTTCCTGTACTTTGGTGTAAGAGCGTTGAGGTAATGTAGACTGTACAGCCAGGCAGCCAACATTTGCAGTCACTGTATCTTCAGGTAACTCCTATTTTAGCTAATGCTAATGCTAACGGGGGTTAAGGTTACGCCAAATTCTGTTACCCGTGATATTATGTTAGTGGGAATTAAAGATATACTGGAACTGCTACGTTTTCTGTCGTACTTAGTCATATGTTTTACTATGAATGTTGTCACCAAACGCAGTGTCTTCATCACATTTAAGCTGACGTTACATAGGGCCCTCATTTTGATAGCTGTCGTTCTGGTGTACCAAAATCTGTGACCCGTCAGCTTTTGTGACATTAGAAGATCGTTTACATAAAAAAGACCAAAGTCAGATGTGTGCGTTTGTATTTTGGAGGAGCAGATTGGGAAAAAGCCAGAAAAACAGAATGAATTGTTCACTCTTTCCATCCTGGATGACTGTAAGAAGGGCAGGCCAATAATAGATAAATCTGTATTTCGATATGTAGACAGTAGATACGAAGTACCTTATGTGGAAACTCAATTGAGAAACTGGTTATGAATAAACTAACTACACAGGACTATCTGTTTTTGGCTGATCTAATCATTTAAATACCCATTAAAATAACTTGGTACATTAATGGAGAAAATGCAGAAATATTGTATGGTCAAAATTCAGTCATTGAACACAATGGTCAAATACAGCTAGAGATATTAATGGCATGACTGCAACAGTAAAACCGTGTCATACATCTATAATTTTAAACAGCTAACAAACTTATGCTTTCTTTTGCCGTACATAGTTGTATGTATATCTTCATATAGCCCAATCCTAATTGTAACCAAATTTAGAATTAAAGTTAATCATTAAATAATAACAAATCAATCAGTCCTCATTATAAGACTGGTTGATTCATGCATATATAGCTGTATTGGTGTGAGCAGCTGGTAGGAACATTAGTGCCTTGTGTGAGAGTACCTCAGCAGCTCATGCAGCTTTTGATAGACACACACGAGCTATTGCTAAGTTGGACCCTGTGACATTTCTATTACACAATGGAGTCTCCAACCACCAAGCCACCTTTCTGTCCTTTGTCTGTCAAGTCTTATATAAATTCAGACATAGTATCTTTAAATTTGTCTTTTCTTTGCTTCTTTCTTTCATGCTCACATCCTTTTAGAGTCCACTTTGGTATGAATGGATCAATGCGTATAAACCCTGCTGAGAGGAAGGATAGGACTGGCTCCATACCAGCACTGGAAATCCACCTGAGTAACGACATTGTGTGCTTCTTTGACAGCACTGTGGAAATAAGGTAACCGGGACACCAGCATAGCCCAGATAGATTGAGGTGACAGAAGTTCACCTTGGGGTATGAGTCTCATTCAGTGAGTATGTCCTACATTAGGCTGTGTCTGAAGACAGTGGCTATTGTTCCATGAAAAACACAGTCTTTCTGGCTTGACATTTGTCCTGTTCCTTGACTGAAAGGTCCTGATGTACTGTTCAGTAGCCAGACAGACACTTATTTCTACTCTCTGAAAATTTCACCTATGCTGTCCTATCTCATAACAAACAAACTGAAATAGAATATATATAACAAAAACAATTTTGAAATGTATAATTTCAAGAATGCACTAGTTGACCTTGTGGCAACAGCCATATATTTTCTCAGTTCTTCCAGTTCTATAAAATTGTGTGCTTGCAGGTTGACAGAGGACTGTGAGCAAAGGATGAGGGCTATGGAGAGTCAGGATGTGTGCTCCCCCAAGTTCAGCTTCTCCCGCTCTGAGGAGGCAGTGAAGAGCCAAACTAGCAGGATGCTCTGTGACGTTCTCCTAGACCAGGCCGTCATGCCGGGAGTCGGCAACATCATTAAAAACGAAGCACTGTTTGACTCGGGCCTCCACCCAGCCGTGAAGGTATGGAAAAGATGATGGATTGTGTTCAGCACAGGAACAAAAAAGGGGGTAAAAATGCAAGACAACTCTCACAGAAAAAGTTTAAGCCCTTGTTTTATGGAGCGATACACTGCAATGAGGAGGGTGAAACAGACAAAAGACAAACAAGCGCATTGCGGCACATATATGCCTTCCCCTCAGCATACTTTGGAAATGTTTTTCATTTATTTTTATGAAGGTTTTTGTCTGCATTGAGAGTCAAATAGGGGTTTCCCTCTGATTTATAATATATTATATATTACATAACACCACTCAGCTACTTTCTATTTCTTATATGAAAATCACATCACATGAAATGTGAAAAATCCAATGCTTCACATTGCTCTTAGGGAATATTTTCATTAAGAAAACTATAGAAGAAAAATGTGATTTTAGAGTGACCTATTCACTGCCAGTGAGAGACACTTTGCAGCATGAATACTTCTATTACTCAGCTATTACCGGGGGCTCTGCTCTGCTCTCCTTAGAAAGTATTAGATGGGGTATAAGAATATAGCACACTGGACCAAAACATTAATCTAGGACTTTTGGCCCCTTCTTTTGGGACCACTGAATCTTTATGAGCCTCTCCTCCATTATCGAGCCCCTAGGTGTCTTGAAAGAGCTACAAGTGGTGTGTGTTTGTGTGCTTTAGGTCCTCTTTTACACTGTTTGCACCAGTCAGGTCCTTGCTGCCTGGGCTGCGAGTGTTGGGTGTACGTTGTATGTCATTTTTCTCCACTGCATCATTTTAAATCCAGTTTTTCATTCATGTCAGGGATTTTTATTGTTTATTTGCTTGTATTATTGATTTGCTGACTGTGAAGCGCCCTTCGTCTCTGTTTTGAAATGAAGAGCTATACAAATATGGTTTATTCACTCCCTGGCTGTGAACTGTAACTAACTGTGCTGCTCCTTTCTTAGGTTCAGCAGCTGACAGACGAGCAGATCCACCACTTGGTGAAGATGACGCGTGATTTCACTCTCCTGTTTTACAAGGTTACATGCTTGTACATCAATATCAAAAACATGTTTATTTAAAATAGCTTTGGTGGCACTCCTAGATTTGTATGTCCATGTACCAGGGCTGGGCGATTAATCAAATTTTGCTTTCAATTACAATTTGGGCTTCCAGCGATTACGAAAACAAGATCATTGAGATAAAACGATTCTTGGGCCGCATTCCATTTCTTAAAGATGCTCTTGTTTTGTCTTGTGTTTTAAGTCCAGCGCACCCCTTTCTTTTACAGCAGTGTGCTTTTGCCCCTCCTTAAAAGTCCAAACTAACTCTCAGCCAGGATGATGGAAAGAGAGCCTTTGGTCAACAAGAACGGCAAAACCAATTCAAGTTTTGACAGGAAGATATGATATGGCACACAGATGCGCACAGCAAGAGCACACACACACTCACACACAGTTAACTTATGTTGGGAGAGCAGCAGGCAGGGACGGTCTTTATGCACTGTGGCAGTTCCAAAACCTTGTTCAAATAAGGTAGAAGAGAGCCCACACAGGTGACAGCTTGCAGCAAATACATCGGCTCTCTACAGTGATGACTGTGTGCATAACGTGCCCAGAGCTGACATTGTGTGGCCGGTCGTCAAGCACGTTCAGGACTGAATGACTAAGAGAAAACTCGGTGCACGGTGAAGCCCATGATGCTGCTGTATTTATGACATTGATTCTTTTGTTTTTTAGGCGAATAATATTTAAATTTTGAGGAAATCCAGTGTTAAAAAGACATTTTGTTAAAGTCCAGTGAATGTGTGATGTTTCCAAAGTCAGTGAGTAATTGTGTGAAATCATTATGATCTTAATATTGAGCAAAGTAATTGTGATTATGATGTTTGCCATAATCAAGCAGTCCTGGCTTGTATTTGTGGGTCATTTTGCTGACACCTCATTTAGACTGATTTCCAGTAATGAATTAACTTAAAATCCTGCATTGCTGAGGAAGGAGAGCAAAAGTCAATGCTCCGCTGCCTAGAGAATAGACAAAACAAATATTCCTGTTCATGCATAATAGACAAGTAAGGAAAGGTGAATGTTTTTACTTGTCCTCTTCATCCACATCTTTTTATTCACTCGTGTTTGCCTTCCTCATCTCGATCAGTGTCGCAGATCTGGCTCTCCTCTCTACAAACATTACAAAGTCTACAAGCGTCCCCAGTGCGGCCAGTGCTTTCATGTCATCACAGTCTGTCGTCTTGGAGACAACGGCAGGATGACTTACTTCTGCGAGCGCTGTCAGAAAGGAGATCCCAGCAAGGTTGATATCAGGTAAAACTCCTCATAGACATTTGGCACTTTGACTGAGAAGATCTTGAATTCTTGTCAGGACTGTTTCAAGTTTGGTTTGGCAGTAGCTCAGAAATGTTTAATACCAATAACGTTCCCAGTACCTGAAGTTTGATGAAAGCCTAAAACAACACTTTTTACTTTGCTCCTTTTCTAGTAAAGGGAAGAATTACTGTGCATCACAATTCTACTCCACTAAATGTAGATATTTATAGTTTGGCTTACATTACATTTAGTGTAGATGCTTTTTAAGAATTGTTCCAGTGTAGGATTAAACATTTTTGTAGGCTTTTGATTCTTCTTAATAGATTTTAGACATAAAAATAGATTTTAACACATCAAGTTCTTTATTGAAGTGAAGCAGTCAATGGCAGTTAAATTCTTAGGCTCCCTCCAACCATGCTCGCACAGTACGAATAAAAAAGAAAATCATGCAAGTAAAAATGAGAAGACGTACTAATACCAAAAAGCAACATGGAACAGCTAGGTGTCATTTTTCTTTGCAGAAAGTTCCAAAGCCTTTTAGATAATACGTTCAAATTTATAGAGGCCATCTTTGCAGGCAGATGGGCTTGGCAGGGAGTGGGAAGTGTTATGGGGGAAAATTAATGCGCATATAAGGCTGTGTTTGCCAGACAGGGCACAGGCTCAACACCTCCTGGGTTGTGTTTGAGCAAAGCTTTGCGAGGGGTTAGAGCCTAAAGCCCTTACAATGCATTACACAGCTGATAAAGCAATCTGTGAGGAAAGTTTCCTGAGAGCCATTGCTACTTTCCTCCTCCATGACTGTTGGCAGTGCAGATTTGCCTTCTTGTCAAACATAGTGGAGCTTCATGTCAGAGCGCTAACGTGTATGCTTAGAGCAATTATATGAAACACACTGCATATCTTCAGCCCCTGCTTGAACTGCAAATGTTTGTCTAGTTAAAGTTTTCTCTTTTCCTGTATTTTCTATAATCGGGTTACAATAATAGCAGCTGAATAATTCATATTTATTGCTCATTTGGCACTTGCAGTTCCAAGGACTAATTGCTTGTAATATAAGTAATTAAGGAAATTTATGTTATGTGTGCTCACTTTGAAAATGATTCTGAAAGTATTCCTCATCTTAAAGCATAAACTGTAAAGTAATGAAATAAAACAGCAATTTTGTCAGATTTCCCTGAATGGATGTTTTTTCTGCAAATTTTCCAAAGGGAGTTAAGCTCAGGAATTTTGGGCATTTTGCTCAATTTGTTTGTTTATTGCCATTTGTTCAACAAAAGTTCAATACAATGTTAAATGAGTCAACTTGTTTAATTAAATCAGGCTTGTTTCTACTTTCTGCTTTGACGTGGCAAATACAGCCTGAGCAAATAACCCCCATATTTCCAGTTTATTTCTGTTATTTCCCATAAATTCCTGTTAATTCCCATGCAAAGTTTCCACCTTGAACAGATTAATTTTGCAACCCTAGTGTGCACAAGCAGAACCCCAGTTCTGTTTTTACACAGTAACATTATTTCAGCTTCAGTGCACGTTTCATTAATTAGTAAAAGTGTTTCAGCAACAAAAGTTCATTACCGTTTTCACTCTTGTGTTTCCGTTATCCAGTAAGCTCCCAGTCAGAAACAGCCTGATTGGCTGGGCCTATAATGAGAGAACCAGTAGTAATGTGGCTAAGAAGGAGGAAGAAGACTGGGCCTGTCAGCTCTGCACACTCATCAACCAGCCGGCAGCAAAAGCCTGTGATGCATGCCTCACTCCAAGACCTGAGGGTGAGTGAAATGTTTTTTACAGTCACTGAATTTAATGGGGCGTCAGAATGTCCTTGTTAGCAAGAGATAAAATAATAGTAGCTGCAGCTTTGCTCTTTAGATGAACGATCCCATGTACCATCGGCGATTAAGTACTTCTGAGCAAGGCACCAAACAGCAAGCTGTTGAAGAGACACTGCAGTCAAGCAGGCTGGCTCAGTAGTTGTGTGTGTCAGTGTGTGTGTGTGTGTGTGTGTGTGTGTGTGTGTGTGTGTGTGTGTGTGTGTGTGTGTGTGTGTGTGTGTGTGTGTCTGTGTCTGTGTGCGCGTGCTGCTGTGCGAGTAATGAGCGTGTTTCTCAGTTGGCCATTTTTCTCGGACTATCTTGAGATAAATTACGGCAGCAGTGAACTAGTGTTTGAAAGAAATGTCCTTGCGATCTCTCTGTTGGAACCACCAAACCGCAGCTGAATGGTTTGCTTTGTATTTCTTGTACTTCATAGTTGTTATTTTTTAAGGATTATGCTCCCAAATGTAAAATGAATCACATTTTTTTAATGATAGCTGTTTGAACAGCTGTATGAGAATCACTCACGTCTACAGTTTGCTCACTGTTCAGTTTTCACTTTACAAGCATGGGTACGTTTCTGACGAACATATGTCAGCGTTACATTTTGGCTTTGAATCCTGCAGTTGGTTTCCATAATGTTCTCATTCCAAACAAAACACAATTTGGACAGGATAGAAACCTGCATTTTCAGGCATCTGGATACATTTGTGGTACCTTTCAAAGTATTTTAGATTTGAAATTAGTTGAAATTGCTTTGTAGAGATATTTTTCTACTTAGACATTTAATTGTCTTTTTCTTTTTATCAGTGTCAAAAAAAAACAAACAATCCCCCCCTAAATTAAACTATAGACTTACATTTCACAGTGCCTGAGTTTTAATGGTGCTGTTCTGAACCGTGAAAATGGGAATAAACACGAGTCCAGTCAATCTCTAAATGTACGCCTGCATTTTTTGTCCTTTAAAATCTGTGGAAATGAATGATGGACATGTATTTCTCCTGGAAACGATGATAAAGCGCACGTTCTTTTTCAGTATCATCATGATTTGCATTTGTAGTCTCATCTTTTACTGTTGACCACTGAGCTGCTCCATTAAAACAGCTGGGGGTTAAGTGCCTTGCTCAATGGTACTGTACACTAATGGTAGTTTTTGAGAGATGGAACAGTAACACTTATTCACAGCTCTGAGTTAATGACCCTTATGTCAGACATTGTAGTTCACCATTACTGAAAACATGCACTTATTTTCAAAGTTGTATTATATAGGGGCTCATTTCACAGAATTTTGCATGAGGGCATCTTCAGCACGACAGATTGTTTGGCATTTTATTTGACGACACAGTGCAGCAGTCTGGTGCTTACTGGTAAATTTTATGGCAAGCTAACCACTTAAAGCTAACAACAAGCTGCATTTTATGAGAGCAGCCAGTGCATCAGAATAAGCTGCAGCTGCTGAACATGAAATGAGTTTTCTCACTCTGGCTCCATCTCCACAGCCCACAAAGACGACATTAGCGCTGAAGCATCACCCTTCACTACTGATTTGATTAAATACCCCTGCACTGCCTTCAAGAAGCCGCAAGAGGAGCTCAAAGTCAACTGGAGGTCTGCATTTGGGACTTCCACCCTTGTTTTCTCTGACTTGAGCAAGAAGCCAAAGCCTGTAAACTCCCCGCTCTCCCCAGCCGGCAGTCATTTGAATTCCTTGGCGGCAGAGCGAGGTTTATATAAATACAGTGTCTGCCAAGGGACAACAAGCCCCAATTATGCCTCTGGTGGCTGGCAGAGGCAAAGTGCCGAGCTCTCCAATGGGGAATCACTGGCCTCCTACAGTCACCCATCCAAGAAAATGAGAATTGATCACAGCCCCTTTCTCAGTAACAATGCTCAAAATGGAACCCCCAACTCATGGTGAGTGAATCACTCGCTTGGCTATTCATGAATAAGTTTATAATAAGAGAAGTTTTTTGCAACTTCATGGAGATAAGTGGGATAAAAAAGCATCTGACTGTGGAATTTTTAATGCAGCATTGTTAAAAAAGCTCAGATTGATGAATAGCCATAGTAGGATACCATGCAGATGTGACTGTTACCAACACACATCACCACACACGGGTGAAGAGAGGTTGTTTGCTCACTAATAAGGGTTGATGTGACAGGTATACTTGTGTTTTATTTTCAATTTATTTCAAACTAATAAGACTGTTTCTTCGGCTCTGTCAGTACACGCAAAATAGATGTGACAAGCCGCAGCTCCTCCATTTCTTCCAGTCCCAGTGCTCCATGTTGTGCATCCCATCGTCGTCCAGCTGTCCTCAGAGTGGTCCACAAGGAGGGGGAGAATAAGGGCCGACAGTTCTACGCCTGCTCGCTTCCCAGAGAGACTAAATGTAACTTCTTCGAGGTGAAAATGATCTCCTACCTCTATGGCATTGTGTAGCCTGAAAAGTTCCTTAATTCTTTTTTATAGTATCATTAGTTTTATCCTTTTGTTTTAAACATTGTCGTATTTTCAGCATCAACTGTAAATGCCTGAAGTTTTTGGGGCATTCCACAACTTTCCCTGTTTTTTGTTGCTCTTGTCCCAATGTGTTTGAATAGTGTTGCTGCATTAACTTCACAATAAGCAGATATTTACAAAAATCAATGAAGCTGATGAGGTAAAATGTTAAATATATTGTCTTTGTACTGTTTTCAATTGAGTATACATGAAAAGGGATTAGCAAGTTATCACATTCTGTTTAATTTCTGTTTTAAGCAACATTTTTGGAATCTCGTTTGTAAGTTAATAAAACCTTATTTTCTGTGTTGCAGTGGGCCGATTTGCACTTCCCTTCTTGTCACCACGGGAAACGCTGTTTAATGAGGACGGTTCTGAAACTCGGACCCAACAACGGTCGGAATTTCTACACCTGCAGCTCTCAAAAGGGTAAACAGTGTGACTTTTTCCAGTGGGCAGACAATGGACCAGGGGTGTCCATCCTCCCTGGTTGTTAATGTGTTTTTGCAGTGCATTACTTTCCTATATGTTCACATATATAAATCAAAACAGAACGGGACCCTAGACTCATTATCCTCATGATAAATGCACATTGCACTGAATCATACATTTAATGGAGAATGTCTTTCAGCCATGTGACTTTCAGGTCGTACCACTTGTTTGTACAAAAATATTGCACATAATCAAATGTCTATTTGCATTTTATTTATATCCTGTCATATCACTGTCCATGTTTTAAAGATATGTTTCAAAGCTGTCACAAGAAAATGTGATAATCTAAACTCAAAACAGCAACAATTAAAATGTCCAGTAACATATGGGTTTTTAATTACACTTTATTTCTGAATTAAAACCAAAATCATCAGCATAAAAACACAGTATTAATGCACTGATGTGTATAAGAGGTGCACACAGTCATACACCTTTTAAAAGCAGTCGACAGATTTCAGGAGCGGCGTGTCCGACTCTGAGTTTGATACCATGTAGTGGAACTGGGGGAAGCCAGGGACTTTGTTACAGGCCGCACCTTCAGAGAGCAAAACGTTACAGGTCAAACCTTTGCATCAGGCCCCATTCAGTGCTGGTATTAAAATGTGATCTGTATAAAGATCTGCCATTCAAATGCACTTTATTACACCTGTTCATCTACAATGTCTGCATTATGTTCTGATGCAATTACTCATACACACTGTGTAAAGCAGGCAGTGAGTGGAAGTGACAACTAAAACTCATAACATTCAAATACAGGTTGTTGAAAGGGTTTTCTTAAAGGTAACCTGAGGAGTTTCAGACTGTTCGTAGCACTATGAATCATTTTTTATGAGCCAACCCCTAGTTCATTTGTCTTGCTGCACACGCATTCTCTCTAATTCGACTGAGCTACAGGTGGCAGTAACTCTCCAGGATATGCAGCAGTGTGTAAACAAATGCAGTGAATAAGATCGCAAGTGACTGAAAATGCAAGCAAACAATTTAGGCTTCAAAATACCTGAAAATTCAGCTTTGCAGATGTTTTGTGAAGAAGGAAATGCAATCAAACACGTCTGTTAGACCTCCACGACACACACAGTGCACTTTGGTGAGTAACAACGAATGTAAACCAAACTTTGGTCTGTTTACAAGAAGACTCCACGGGGCACCTTCTTGACTTTTCTGACAGACGTGGGAGAAATGGCATGGCACTTAAGCTGCCACACTGTTGTCATGAGAACAAAGCAATTACCAGGTAGAACAGGCTGTGCTGGGGTTCCGGTGGAGACTGGATATCAAACTTTAGACCAGAAAACACTTTAATGTAACTTCAGTGAAAGTGGGCTGTTTTCTGTACAGTTAAAATTCCGTTGACAAATTTACTGTTAATCTAAATCTTTGCTCTTCTAATCTCAAACCCTTTGACGGCTGTGCAGTATGCTGAGCACTGGTCTCCTTAGCAAATTCAAATAATTATATCAAGTCTGACGTTAAATGGCCCCAAAAAAGATTGTTAAATGTTGTTGATGGCATTACAGTAACAAGGCCATAGAGAGAAACTGGCTAATTGTATATATGTAATTCGAAGTCTAGATTACTTTTGGTTAAAGGTTTTTGATTTTGGATTGAGGCCTGTTTTATTCTACAAGCAACTCAGTAATAATAATATTTAATATTTTCAATTCTAATTACATTCTAATGATGACCATTTAAATAGAAGCAGTAAAGATTACAGCAACCGGTTTTATTGTACATAAGGATATTTTATCTGCTCAGGCCTAATTTACAAAAGATTTTGTTCAAAACATTATTATGGAAGTTAAACATGCTTTTCAGCACATCAGAATTACTCATAGAAACTGCAAATAGACCGTCCTTATCAATATGTCTGTGCGTGCACATCTGCTTGTCAGCATCTCCCTGTGTGTGTGCAAGTTGTGTGGCTTTGGCATAACAAAGGCAGCTGTGAACCTTAACACTCACCATAATGGCCTGTTGTGTTAGCACAGATGATGGCTCCGAAGAATTCTGAGTAATGCCTCTTGATTCTGGAAATGGCCGTCTTGCAGGCTGCAGAGGGATCGGCCCCCGTCCTCATCAGCTCCACGGCCAAGTAACTGTTGGCAGGATTACATGAAGCACACATGAGGCGAGCTAAGGAGTGCTCTCAGGGCCACCAACCAGGATGATGATGGGGATGTGCGTGTGATTAAGGCGTGGGATAAATCTGATGCAAACACATCTCAGTGTCAAGAAACAGTGATTAAATCTGACTAAAAAACGCAGTATTCCCACCCTCCCTCCATGACATGCGAGAAAGTTGTGACACTACATTTTAAGTGTTCACAAGTGTGAGTAATTTACCATCACTGCAAAGCAAATAACTTGCTCTTCACGGATAACATAGCTGCCATTAACTCCATTAACCTGAGGTCAAATGTATAAAACAATGAGCAACACTTTGCAATTTCCTGAAATTGACATGTGTGGGATCTTAAAGTGTGAAATGTGTAGTAAGCCTGCGTGACTGGATGAATATACTGGCATTGAGTACATCACCGGTTGTGTTTTTCGTCATTTATTTTGCTAATTTTAACGTTCCGCTGCTCAGCGACAGACGTGCGTTCAGCAAGTTAATCCAGTAGCACAAAGAGGGCATACAGTGCGTAGAGCCAGAACCGATGTTTGATTTTGGTCAAACCAGAGTTGGAGATTGTTGTAAGACTAACCAAGGCGGTGTCTGTGAGTTTTGTTTTGCTTCTGTCGAGTTTGAATGAAGTGTGTCTCAGGATGAGTTATAAAGGCAGTTTAGCTCGTCTTAGTTTGGTGAAAGACTGAAACTTGAATTCACATGGTTGTGTTTTTCTGCCTATTAAGGAAAATAGATGTAATATTTACTTTCTTGACATTTTAGGGGTTTATTTATCAGACTGAAAGAAAAAAGAGCTGCTAGGGTGCGCGCGCACACACACACACACAAACACGAACCTGAGCGAATATTGGCAGTCGCTATGAAATGAAATGACAAAGCGTCCAGCCCGAATGTGCATTCGCCTAATTCCTTAGTGAATACTTCTGACAGGAGATGTCCCATGTCAGCAGACACGATAGGAAGCAAATTTGTGTAAAATTCCTCTTTTTGGACAGCAGTGCTCATAGCACTCGTTAAAGTTAAAATTCAGGACAGGACAGATGCCTTTTTGAAATGGCTCGTTGCTGGTGATGATGCGTTACCACTACATTTTGACAGTGATGTCCACGGGAAGCCTTGCAACCGCACATGTCAGTTAAAGCACCTGGACTGCTTGGGAAAAATGTGGGCACGGAGAATGAATGATAAACATTCTTCAGTCCAGTGGCAGCAAGGTCTTCTCGAAAAATGCAGCCTCCAACGGTTCAAGGAAGTGGCTCAGAAAACTGTGATTGAAATAGGCAGCCCTGAGGTGTGGTTGTGTGTGACTGAATGTTAAGCTGAGTGCAAAAAAAAAAAGCGGTGTGTGTACTCGCCAAACTATCCTGGAAAAATAATAAATCTTAAAAAAAAAACCCTTCTGAGATTGCTTCCTCTCACAGCCTGGAAACAAACAGCAGCTTAAGTGAAATCTCGCCTCTTCTGCGGAATGTACAAATGACAGTTTTGGGGCAATGTAGTCACGCCTGCACTCTTTATAATGCTATTGTTGTACTTGCAGCAAGAGGCTCGCGCCAGAAATTGGCTGTTTAAAATGTACACGTGTCACAGGTGTCAATATTCTTTGAAACACAATTCTTCTGTCCAGGAAAAAGCCATGTAACAGTCCTATTATTCAAAAACGTGGCCGGAGAATAAACCCTGGTTAGGTCGCACGAAGGACCTGAGATCCAGTCAGCAGGTCTCATTTAAATGCTGCACGGTTCACAATTTATATTAAAATAATTTCCTATTACAAGTAATCATCCATCAGAAGTTATCAGAGGGAAGAACCATATCTGCTCACACTGAAAAATAAACCCTCAAATACTTTAGGGCATTCTTTTTTATTCTACTGAGACAAACATGTAGGTGTAGGATTCTTTTTAAATGTCCTATTTGATGGCTTTATGGCTAATTTTCTTCCATGCTGTGACTCAAGGTAACACCACAAGGAAAGGAATTTTTAATTTAATAGGCTTTTTGTTACATACAAAAGGAGGATGGGTGAGGTACCTTGGCAGAAATCGCATCATAACGTCTCCATCTCCAGTCGCCGCAGCACCACCGGCTGAGCTATCTGCATAGGCCCCTGCTCCAATGATAGGAGAGTCCCCGACTCGCCTGCAGGACAGCAGTAGACCAGGGCTTAAACATTAGACCAATACTTCATGTACTCTTTAACTCTGTTTTCATTATCATCTATAAAACAGTCACCGCTTCTGTGCTGTTACACTCACATCTGCAGCATCATCTCGTTTATTTATTATTGCAATGCACTGTGGGACCTTTTCAACCAGTGGGGGAAATCCTTAAACCTAAATCTTAAGTACTCAGAACGCAGTTATTGTTGTTTGTTATTAAGAAGCTCTCTCCAAAGCGCCCATACACTCATGAAAATGAAGTCATAAAACCGTAGAAATGATTTTGTTTTATGCTCCCAAAGGCAAAGAACAAACGTCCTGACAACACGTTTTTATGCTCACTTCTTAACATCTCCAGTACATCATCCACGTACCCTGGAACTTTGTGAGTTAGTCCATTGGTGGATGTACCAGCGGCCACGTGACCGTCTTGATCAAGCACAATCATCCCTGGTGCAAAAACAAAAGAGGCGGTAGAGAAACATCAGCAATCATCAGCTTATCTGAGGAGCTAACAAAGTCCTTTAAAGCCCTCTCTGAGTTAGTGCTTATCCTGCTGAAGGATTTTGTGAGCGTAACACTAAATTCCTAGCAGCTGCAGACGCCCTGATCGATACATAAGTCTAGCTCAGACGACATTAAAAAGGAGCCAGGTGAGAATTTTTTATAGATTTGATCTTTTGACAGGAACACAAATTCAAGGCCTGAAAGCTTAACTGTTCCCTGCTAACCTCTACTTCACTACTGTCTAATGTTCCTTTTGGGCATGTTACGCTGCTAAACTCTGTCTCATATCCCCGTCTAGCTTCAGTCAAGTGCCTTAATTCTAAACTGTATAAAAATGCCTGAGGAGGGCTGACTTCACATTCCAGATAACAAAAAAAAAAACCCTACCAATGGTGTCGTGGGAGCGAGTGTTAGCATGCTGTGCCCTCTTGTTCTGCTTCAGTGTCGCCCTGGGCTTGTAGGGTCCACAGGACTGGGAAGGATCTGGAAAGACATTCTTTTGACAGGAGATAAAATGTCATCCCTCTTTGCATCATGCCATTATTCGTAAATTTGATTATTCTAAAAGCACACAGGCAAGGCTGTGATGTAATGAAATAAAACTATTCCTACTAATGAAGAGTATGAAGTTTTGGAATCTTTATAAAATCTTCGGATATGAGCAAAACATCCCAGTTTAAACTCCTGCTGCAGCCAAAAATCATATTTTACTGAGACTGACAGCCTGCTGCACCTAGTGTGTGGTGTAGTTTGACAGAGGGTTTCCCTGTCACTACCTCAAGGCGTCTTCTCTGCTCTTATGACTGACTGAGTTTAGCAGCTTGACCTGCGGGGATGTGTGAAAAGTCAATTCTCCTCCTTTGATGTTACAGTGGGATGCTTGGCGAATAAAAAAAAAAAAAAAAAAGTCAAATTTGTCGTTCGGGCTGAACGGTAACAAACATGGACTTGGAGCCATAAAAGGTAAATGTTAAAACAAAGGTCTTCATATAGGGTGCGTGCCTGTATCAGCGTCGGGCGTCATGCCATCAATAAACCAAAGTTGGAATCAACTACTTTGTTTTATTAAAGTGGCTGTGCATTATTCAGAAAGCAAAGTCTGTTATATTCTGTTTCTTGAAGGTGAAGGTAAAACCCTTGAAAACAGTTTCTTTAGTTATAAAAAATTCAGACATAGTTGTTTTCCGGTGAGCTCGGCAACAATCTGAAATTCTACAGAAATGTGAAAAACTTCCACAAGGATTACACAATGCATGGATGTACTGAATGCCAACATGTATGGAGACCAGTGCTGTGTTCTCTCCAGGGGCAGACAAAGTGTTCACATCCTTTGCTTAAATAAAAGTACTGATTCCACACTGAATATACTTCACTACAAATACAAGCCCTGCATTCAAAACCTTAAGTGTTACAAGCAAAATGTCCTGAAATTGTGGATCAATATCACTGCTGCATTAATGTGTGTGTTGCATTTTACTGCAGCAGATGTTTATGGTTGAGCCAACTACTTTATATACTGCTGGGTAAATTAATGTTCTATAAAATCATCATGTGGTTTTAGCGTTACTGTCCAGTGAGAACCACAAATGTCTAAGAAGTCAACTTTTCTCTCCTGTTGTCAGCTTTGTGACATTTGATCCAAGAGGATTTTTAATAGTTTATTCGTCTTACCCTATAAAGGAACACTTCATCCTTCAGTTCATCACAAAAATGCAAATTCTAAATCGTCATATTTGGAGATATGTGGTTTTCACTGGACAGGAAGTTGTAATCTGAAAGGTAACTAAAGCAGTCAGACAAATGTAGTGCAGTTAAAAAGTCCAATATTAAACTCCAGGTTGTCGTGGAATAGAAGTATAAAGTTGGTTAAAACTGAAATAATAAAGTCCATGTACCTCCAATTGTACTTGTAGTAAATGTGCTCTCTCTTATCTGTTTTTCGTCTTGTACCACAGTTTTCCCGTGCATCCTCACCAAATCGACCAATTTCTGGCAAATGTATTGAACAAATACAATGATTTGGTGTGAACAATTCAAGAAGGCTTTGGGGAAAACTGGGATGGTAGAAGTGGTCATCTTTGTCTCATCCTCGGCGACTGTCGAGATGACCTTGAATAAATCATTTCACTCCAAAGTTTCATAGTGAAGCTGCTCAGTGGCCATCAATACACGACTGTTGGTATAAATTCGATCAATAGGACACTGCACGCTCTCCCCGGAATGATAACAGACTTAAAAGGAAGAAATAAACCCTATTCTAGAGATTTTGAGGCGTTATTGGGGAAGTTTTAAAGTATAGCAGCAAACCAGAGCTGTAGGGCATCACCTCTACCACAAAAGCTGACTTTCTGTGAACTACTTTGGTATGCCTGTCAATTTCCCCGCTTAATATCAATCTTTCAGAAGCAGCACGCCCGTAGCCAACACAAGTGAGGAAAACACACACCTTTCGATAATTAGGTTGGCAGTTGCCCTTCAGCCACTGTGAGAAAATATTCATAGATTTGTTGGTAGTCAGGTCTTCTGCGACGAAGCCCATGTTTTCAGCAAACACAGAGGCTATAAAGAGAGAAGTAATACTTTCAGGTCAAGTTAGACATTCTGAGCCACACTGACCTTGGGTTATAAGAAAACAAAGGGTCAAAAACAAAAGCAGGAACCGGAGGCAGTCTCATCTCATTTAGGCTTGTAGCTTCGACTTGTGAGGGAGGACGCGTCTTACATGGCCGCCGTCCTGACCAGCAGTGACCTGACCATTCCCGCAAGACTGACGGTTCAGTAAAGATGAGCATTTGATTTCCTGAATTAAATTTCACCGGGAAAGAAGAAGTTTTTCTTAAGATTTCTTGACCTGTAAGCAAAATTATTAGATGTAAAAGACACTTTTCACAGTGGGGGAAAAAAGTTTCCACATTGGCCTTCGCTCTCCTTTTGATTGCTTGCAGAGAGGCGTGCCCCTCTTCTTAACTCATTTACTCGTTACTCTCACGGAAAAGCCAAAAAGATCTCTCATGTCGCATGTTTCCTTTCCAGGCACACAATCATTCTATTGATGTTCACAGCGTCACACGTAGCTCTGACGCAGGCAATCAGTGCTAACTGCTGATGTGAGTGATTAAAGCTTATTCAAGTGCTGTGGAAAAAAAAAAAAAAAAGCTCACAGAACATAAATGCCTCAAAATGCTTTGGCCATGATGTGACAAGTGTCTGCTCAACATAACTAATGCAAATTCAAATATTAAGGTGTCTCTGTTTATTCCTTTTTTTTAGTTTCAAACTGTACTCAACTGCATTTAAAAACTAAGATCTCTGTTGGCCGGGTTTACATAATAATTAGAATATAAACTCTATTTGTAAAACGGCTTTCATGTGAGGAATGCAGCTCAAAATGCTTTAAAACAAAGAAATGACATGCACCAAGTGCTTCCTGTAAAAAAAAGTCATAATGAGCATAAAAACAGAGATAGAATGCCATAATTAATGTCATAGTAAAAATAAGGATGAATAAGAGAATGCATAAGATGGAAAATAAAACCCACTGAATAATAATAATAAAGTTGAAAAACATAGTACACAGAATGCATAAAACCAAGTAAAATCAGATAAAACATAATAGTATGTTGTTTAATAAGCGACTGGATTTCAAAATATTAAAAGGGCCACTTTATGCATCCAGCAGTGAGGTTGCTGATGGCGATGGCCATGAGAAAAGCAAAAGGGCTTCCTAGAGCCTGTGTTTGGTTTGTCCATTCTGGGCTTCTGTAGAAACATCAAGCATCAAGCCCCTCTGCACATACAGAGCTCGGTCTAAGATAACAAAAACACTTATTTTCAAGTGATTGCACACTTATGAAAACAAACATTATATTCTGTATCTACCAGCAGATCCCCTCTTTAATCTCACACACCGCTCCTTTAGGACTGACCATGATTTGGCCATTGATCCGCACATACCTGACTCTCCCACCAGCAGCGTGTGGTCAGTTAGCTCCATCACAGCTCTCGCTACTCCAATGGCATTCTTGATTCGTCTCAGATCTGCGACTGCACCCACCTCCATCGTATCCCTGCTCCCCAAGAACACACAGAAACTTAACATAAACACTGGTTTTCTGGACACAACTGGTGTCTGTTTGAAGGTCGCCTGTGGAGCTTTCTCTGTTTCTACATCCCTGATTCCTTTCCTTCCTTCCAATTTAACACAATGAGCCGTCATTTTACAGCGACATCCGTTAGCTGTGACGCGTGGCACGGCTTCGTCGTGCGTTAGAGCCTCCTGCTGCATTATGATCTCTGTCAGATGAGCGTAACAGTGCTCATGACAACTTAAATATATTCACTTTTAATTGACAACATGGCATAATGTGACATGACTGTCATACATTTTTTTATTTAACACTCACTCAGTCTCTCACACACTTGTGTTTCCATCACTTTTGGGGACATTGCATAGACATACATTCATTTCCTGGAGACCCTAAACCCTAAATCCAACCTTGACCGAAGTCTTCACCCATTGCATTGTGGGGACTTGCATTTTGTCCCCATAAGGAAGGCAAGTCCCCACAATGTAACGATGTAAACAAATGTATGTCCTTGCAACATGAGTAAGACATGGCTACACACACACACACACACACACACAGAGCAGTCAATAGTAGAAACTTATTTTGTTTTTCAGATGCCACAGACAAACACAAATACTACTGGCTTCAGGTTATTATTGCCATTAAGGTTATGATAATACTGATTTATAATAGATGTGATAGCTTTGAGCGTTTCATTGTCAGTCTCTGTAGACATGATCTCAGATTGATTTCAAATGTACCCCACCGTCCTGACTGCAACAGGCGCTGCACAAACAGTGAAGGGCAGAAAGTTCGATTGTGGGTTTGATCTTCTTAAATAACTAATACAACTTATGAATATAGAAGCATCACTAGTCCTGCTCCCACCATGTTTGCATATTCTAGCTGTGTGTGACGCCTCTACTCTCCTCCTTGCTCCTCTTCCCTCGAGATACATTTTAGGAAGACGGCGTCCCAAGATCGATTTCTAGGTCACGGAGAGAGGAGAGAGGAGAAAGGAGAAGAGCCCGACGCAGGTCCCAAACTTTCAAGAAAAATCGTCTAGGCAAACATTTCACGAGGAGGGAAATGCATTTGTCACATTTGTTAGACCTCAAGGATGCACACGATGTGTTCAGGCGACACTGAATGTGAACATAACTTTTGTTTGTTTACAAGAAAACTCCACAGGGCACCTTTAAAGAGGCAGCAGGTAATCTGTCTCCTGTACGAACCAGAGCTGTGACTAGTGCAGACTGCAACAACAGGTGCAAGCCTCTAACCCCCTCCCCCACACACCCGCCGCTCCACCCCCTTGATAAATAGCTGGCCAGTGATTAACAGAAATAGCTTCCACAACATAGATGATTAAGCAAATCAGACCAACGGTGATGAACGCGGTGTCATTTTGTTTCAGTCGCCGTGTTTAGATATTATTTGTACCTCTTGCAAATTGTGGTTGAGATCAGCTAATTAGTGCAATGAGTCAAGCCCATAAAGTGCTACTCAGGCTAACACTACAGTCCCCAGTGCCTGGTATGTATGAATTAGCTAATTACACAGAAAAATAAAAACCCTCTTTACACTGTGATGCATTTTATGAAGCGGCCTGTAATAAATGCATCTGTTAAACCTGTAACACGATGTCCAGCTTTGTTTGTGTCGGAGTGAAGATGGCTGAAATCTCGCTTTTTTTGAGGCTGTAGCTTGTGGTGGTGATGTAATGAGTTGCATTATAGAGAGAGAGAGCTTCAAATATTTATCCACCACAACAAACTAAAGTCTCTAGAACTGCCATATTCTCCCAGACACGATATCAAAAATTGAACATTGTATGTAACTTTATAAGTTTTTACAGAACTGGTGTTCATTGCAGCTCCGTTCTTCTGGATTGCATTAAACTGTGCAGGTGTTTCGATTCCTGTGTTCAGCCAAAATGTGCCGGTGCTGTATTTCTTATGCGGCTATATTGGATTCTGCGAGGGAGACTATCTTCTCCCCACAATGTATTCATGACTATGTAACCAAAAAAAGTCAATTTTCCTGCAAAATGGAAGAAGGAACATACCACAGAGTAATAACAAACAGCTTGCTGCTTTGTCTGTCGTCATGAGCTGACATTTGCCTCCCACGATAACTTCCGAGTGTGTAAATGTTTGCACTCAAGGACTTAATAACTGGCATGCTTTCAGATCCTAATGAGAATCTTAATTAGTGCTTTATTAAAGAAAGGCTGGCTGGAAAGGTCAGTCGGTTATTGCTGTTAAATGTTAAAGATGCAACACCAGAACAAATTGTAAGACGTTTGTACAATATGTTGACAGCTGCAGGTTCCTAATTAGACTGGTCAAGATTTAGGGCATTTTCAATTAAACATACTTCATTTCTGATTTGAAAAAACGGCCACAAACGTTTCTCTGTTCACTCAAAGCTTCTACTAAATGTGCTAAAACACAAGATTTGCCAAAGTAAAAGTGGGCTCGCACGGTCTTACACAGCTGCTTTCAGGTTGCACACATTGCACATTTTCCATGCTGCCGATTTTTACTGCCTTATTATGCCTCATTACAAATAATTTTTACTATGTGAGGGATGTTGCACAAACTGCTCAACATAATGGACAACACTTCACGTCCCCTGCGCGACCTGCTAATCGCACAGCAGAGTGGTTTCGGTTGGAGGCTTCTTCAACGGCGCTGTAGAAAGGATCACTACAGGAAGTCGGTCCTACCACGGCAATAATGGCGTGCAGTGACTCCCTCTGTGCAGGCAGAGGAGGCTTATCTTCTGAGGGACTCTGCACATTCACCCTCATTTTGCACTGTGAGAGCTCCATCTTATCGTCATTCTAAATGTATTTTGAGCAATGTTTTTGCATTTTTTTTTTTTTTTTTTTTCATCTAGTATGGTAGTTTTTATGCACATTTAAAACTGTTTTTTTTCCTGACCCGCCTCATGTCAGCTTAGTGTAAGTTATGTGTATGACTTGCTGCTGTAATTTCCCTTAGGGGCACAATAAAGTACTCTATCTATCTTTCTATGTCATCTCCTATTTTTGCTTTTAATAACAGCAGAGTTCCATGGCTTACCCGTTCATGATCATGGCGTCCAGCGTGGTCTCTCCAGACTCATCTGGGCTCCCGCCATAGCCTACACTGCCATCACACTGCTCCACTTCACAGCGGGTGCAGCCTCTCTCCACTGCATCCAGCGCCGATCCACCGGACTGCAGGGTACCCCACGCTAAACACAGTGAAACAACCAGGCAGTGATGTGCTGCAAAACAGACGTTATACCCAGGAGAGGAAGTAAACAGTGCGACAGGCAAATGATATTAGTTTTCTCCACATCCTGGGAGACAGAGGTAACGTCACTGCAAATCTAGATTTAACTTAAAAAAAAAAACCCAACTGACAGCCAGGCTGAGGAAGAAAGTTTGATCTGAGGAAACATTAATGTGACACATTTTAACGTCCTGTTTTATAACAATGGTGACAGCTACTGTTAAATTACCTGATCGCACAAACCAGATATTGCCTGGGTTGAGTGTAATATGCAATAAATCTGTGCTGAATTAGGGTTCAAAAGATTCATCTATTTTTATCCTTTAAACGTCCAGCAATAATAAATCTCCCGGCTCGTCTGTGCTCGCTTGGAGATTGTGATTTTAAACTGTTAAATGTGTAGGGTAAATAATTAAATCTGCTTGCCTGCTTTACATATCTGGGCAGATGGGTTTAAGGTCCAGATTGATGACCAGTACGACGGATTCCTCATAAACGGTGAATGTGAGCTGCTGACAAGCATTTGGTCACTGATCCCCCGAGTGCCCGTGGGGGATCAAAATACCAACTGGTAGCACTGTCACCAGCTTGCCACTAAATTCTCAGACCATTGCACTGTGTTCAGCGGGATACTACCACAAATTCCTCCTCTTATCATTTCTGAATTACCCATCTCTAAATTCTGTTCTTCTGCCATCTTTGGTAAGTGCTCATGTCTCCGGATATAATTCCTTTTTTTATATATATACATATATATCAGACTCAGCATTACAATCTTTTTCACTTAGAAAATGCAGCAGAATGGAAGAGGAGATTAGCCTGCTATTGTCAGCTGCTCCTGTAAGCCCCCAAAGGGAAAGAGATCTGCATGGGCGGATCAATAGTAGTGGCTCACAGACCACACTTTTAAATATCTACCCGCAGAACAGATAGCTGGGTACATTTTTCATTTTCATACCCACCTGGGGGAAAAGAGGCGATGTACATCTGATAAATTAAAGGGTATCCATCTATCAAATGGTGAGATTTTTTAGGTGAATTTAATCACCTGCGGGTTTGATGTGTTGCTTGAGATGTTTTGAACACCAGCTCTATCATTTTTTCGTGTTAAGCTGGGCACCTGGTGGAAATCCACTTGACAGATAAGTCACAAGCAATGCTGAAATATTTTCAGTTTCAATTTGAACATGTCCAATGTATCATCCTGGAGGAAATCAAATAGAGTGGAGGCACTCCTGGCAATGGCACTTACGTATGAAGCCTAGTGGGTTCTGCCCATTTCCTCTCCCCCATCTACGACTCTGATCTTACACACTGGTATGCTTAAGCTGGTGTGGAGCCACAAGTATACAGCAAAAAAAAGTACTTTATAATAGTGTGAGGGGGAAATCCTGATAATACTGGTTATGGAGCCTGTCAGGGATTGCACTGCACCACACACACATACACACTCTCTCACTGTCTGTCTCTTCAGGTGATGGAAAATTGGTGGGTTCAATCTTGCAGCCATTAATAAATGTTAAGATTAAGACAGAAACAAACAGGATTGCAGCTAATTATTTTCAGTATCCATCAATCTGCTGATCATTTTCTTCATTAGCTGATTAATCATGTGGTCTATAAAGTGACAGAAAACAGAGAAAAATGCCCTTCACAGTCTCCCAAAGCCAAAGGAGACGTCTTAAACTGCTTTTTTTGTTTGACTGACGGCCCAGAAGCTGAAGAGATCTCATTTACTGTCACATGTGACGGAGGGAAGCACGTTTGAGAAGCCGGAC
Source organism: Chaetodon auriga (assembly GCF_051107435.1). NCBI lineage: Eukaryota > Metazoa > Chordata > Actinopteri > Chaetodontiformes > Chaetodontidae > Chaetodon > Chaetodon auriga. The sequence goes on along the minus strand of NC_135082.1, from coordinate 23,355,633 downwards.
CTGGGGAATGGCTGACATATTTAATTGATGAATGACTCAAACAATGAATCCATTATTAAAATAGTTGCCAATTAATTTTCTGTGGACGGACTAATCCTTCCAGCTCCAAACAACGCGCCTGAATTCTAATCAGGAATGAGATGAAAAAAATATTAAGCAAAAACTACAACCGCCGCTCTGCAACCAACACGGCTGTCTGACAAGTAGCTGTTATTTAAGAATTTAAAGTAGATGCATTTCAGATGATATCCCAGAATAACAAATCATATCAGGCTGTCAACAGGAGGACGGGTGATATCCCACCTCTGCTTCCCTCTCAAATGTCAAGGCTCACCTGGTACTGCCTTCTCTGCAAACTTAAATAATTGTACACGGTTTGTATATTTGATTGTGAGGCTCAATAACCGGCATTGGGAGAATTTTTCCAAGCATAAAAATATTTTTCTTTTTTGACATCTTTTTAAAAAACACTTTAGAGGCTGTTAAAGATTGAAAATGCCATTTTGCTGTGACACTAATACTAATCGTTCATCTGCTGACCAAACTACTGTTTTTAGGTCTAAACAAGGGAAAGAGTACAATACAGCATGCAGTGCACTATATTGCATAATTTCTTGCAACTGATCCTGTTGTTGTGATTATTTAACGCACAGACACGTGCAGAAATAATACTTAATGTTCAAAACAATGTAAACAAATACTTCTTTTTGCCAGTGGTGGCATTTACTCAAGTACTGCACTTGTTCAAGTTTGACATACTTGTGCTTTGCTTGACTGTTTACATTTTATACTTGTACTCCACAACATTTGTCTGACAGCTTCAGTTATTTTCAGACTGAAATGTTTCATAGCATTCAGTCCAGTGAAAAGCATGTATGTGTGGTCGTATGTACTAAGCTGGTTTTTCTCATGGGAAAAATGACTTTTTAAAAGACAATCTCCCAGGACAGCAAAGCCAACAAAGATATGATGATCTTAAAGAATATGATGTATTGCTGTAGATAAAACTACCCAACAGAATATAAAGTAGCTCTGGCGATATTAATCCTAAAACCTCACATATAAAACACTGACAGGGGCCATTTTACTGCAACAACGAGCACTTTCGCTTTTGATAGATGAAGTAAATTTTGCAGCCAACACAGTTTTTCTTGAGTAAGGTTTTGTACGCATTCAGGACTCTTATCTGTAGTTGAGTAAGGAAAGGATGTGAGCACTTCTCCCACCACTGGGTTTTGGGTGGCGTTACTTCCATGTCTGCAGATTTTGGCCCTAATATCACATGACTGAACTCCAGCCCGACTTAAACTTTTGACAGTTCCGTGTAAACACGCAGTCACCGCACGTCCTACCTGCTGCCGTTGCATTCTTGAATGGCCAGGTGTTGATAACGACAGGTAGCGACGTCTGCCCAAGTGGAAGCAGTGACGTTAAAGCAGAAATCAGGAGCGATATTAACATTTTGTCCTGACCAAACGTTACATGAGCATTACCACGAGACAGAGGACTGCTAATGTGATTCCCTCTTCTTTGCGTAATGTCCCAGCAGACTGCCCAACAGCGCAGGCGGCTACATGTGACATCTAATTAAGATCATTCCCTGAAGAGAAACGCTGCACTTTTGGTTTACTGAACGTTACAATTAAACTTCCTTGTTGTGTCACGTGTTCACTGGGCGGGATCTTCATTAAAGGAGCAGTACAAATACTTCGGAGCAGGAGAAAATACGTCTTACATATGTAGTATTTGACTTTATAATGCAAATAACCAAAAAATAGAGGTGACTGTAGTACTCTATATGTATTTTAGCAATGCCTAAAGCTTATACAGTACCAGACTTCTGGTCCAAAATCTTTCAACACATGTGTCTTTGTGGAAATTTACCAAAAAATATTATAATTGTATAATACATTGGGAAGTAAATCTTTATTATTTTGAGTCCATAATTATTTGCAGTATTATGTAATTATGAGAACTAACATTTCATAACATGTCATAAAATATAAAAGCTAGCATTTACTGAATGAGGATGAAGCTAACTAATTAGACAGAAAACGGTTAAATTTCAGACAAATTTTATACTGACGGTGCAGGCTCCACTTGTTAGCAACACATTACCGTATAATCATTAATAACATTGTGGTAAATTTCTAGCTTCAAACTTTATTCACTAAACATACATGTAACATGCTAATGTAACTTTCATGTGTGCAGGCTAATGTCCGCTATCATGCTAATTTTACATGCTAAATGTCAGCATATCAACTTTTAATAGCTGCTATGCTAAGTGGAGGAGTATCCTCTGTTGCTGTGTGATGGTTTCCAGCCATCAAAACTTATTAACCATCTTACATCAGTCATTTTGACATGTCACAGCAGGAATAGCACAACTTTAATCCAGGATTTCTATCCTTTTAGCTGAGCTGGTAGGGGTCCTGTGCATGCGAGCTTAATGCTATAGCTTACTGGGACGCATAAAGGAACTAAGTCATCATTACCATAATTATTTCACCTGTGCAGCTCCAGCTCTGCAAAGTCAGAAAGGTGTATTGACTTTAAATGAAATTCTGTTTTCAGATTTTTGCTTTACATGGCTGACAGTGACTTTTTTTTCTCTCCTTTTAGATTCCTGAGATATCCACTTTCCCTCCGGTGAGTTTATAGTTTCGACATTCTTCCATAAAAGGACTTAATGAGCATTGAGAATCTAAAATGAGTAGGTGGACTTGACAGCACTCACTGAACTAGTAACATCCAATCATACAGGTGTGCAGGCTGGCCTTTGTAACCTGGCAGTTTTCGCTGGTTGTCTCCATTATTCACACCAGAGTGCTCAGACTTGACCGCTTCAGGGCAGAAGCAGAAACCTGTCGATGCTGTTAGCAGCTTGGGATCGTGGTGACTTTTCTCAAGGGGTTCATTCACTGCGGAGATGCCAGGAAACCAAGGTAAGTGTTCGCCGCATGTGCTTTTACAGTCACAGGTGCTGCTGCTCGTGCTTTCACTAAATGTCTTGGCTCAGGTCAACTTGTTTGCGCTCGGCAAATGTCAGCAAGCTGACTAAGATGCCCTCATTGCTGGCTGTTTCTTCCCGTTTTAGCTTTTCTGCCGTTTGCTTGACATAGTTTGTTAAAGGCGTGAATTTCTTGCAAGGTCTGCTTGGAATTGATGTCATGGGGTCTTCTGTCTGCCTCTCTATCAAGCTAGCCTACTGCATCTACAGGTCGGCCTTGCAATGCGTAGTTATTTTCAAAGGTATTGATTGAAAAAACAATGTCACATCTAAGCTATTTTATTTGGTCTCTGTTTGGCAGATGCATTATTCCTTCATGCTGTTGATATCAGTTGTGGGATATGGCTAATTTTTACTTGCTAATACTTAATTATCCCTCATTACTTTGAAGGATTTCCTATTTTCTCACTGCAAACCCAGTGTAGAGGACAGTAAAGTGAATTGGTTTAGGGACATAAATGGCATTATTTATGACATGATATAATATTGGCCTCATGGAACATGGTTGTTGTCACACAATTTGAAGTTACATTCACATATTTTCTCCACATATTCAAAGTACTGGCTTTATGTGCTTTACTGATGATGAATTTTGTTCATTGTCAAGCCAGTGACAGCACCTTGATTGCTTGAAGGAGCAACATGAATTTTATGCTTCTATATTTAGTTGTAGAATATTTTTCTTGTATAAAGATACTTGTAGTATCTTGCTGCATGTTCATCTGAGAGTAGTCAGCACGCTTACTGAGCTAAATCTCAAATAAGAAGGGCTTCGCAAGAACAGAGCCTCTGCTGTACAGCTACAATAATCAGGCAGTTGCTTGATGTGTCTGACTGAAGTGATGTTAACAAAGCTCATCAAAAAACTGATGAAAGCTGAAAATCCAAATATTGTCTCAATTCAAAGGCTGGATTGTCCAAAGTATATGCTCCACAAAGGTTGATCTTTTAGAGGATCTAAAGATCTCAGCTGAGCCTGCAACTCTTTCCAAAATGGGATGGTCGAGCCAGAGACCAAAGCTAACTGTACATTCAGGCAGCGCTCCTCATCAGTTCATACATTAAAAAAAAGAAGAAAAAAAGGATCTCAAATTTGGGTAAGTTTCATAATTATTTACACATTATGACATTTAATGTGAACACATGATGGACGATTGGCAAATAGTGCAACAAGCTGATGATAATATCAACAATAATAAATAAATAAATAAATAGACGGCACATAAAGTACTGACAGATATCTTGTTGATTAGTTGACCAAAATGTGAGTTTACTGTGACTCAAGATATAGATTACACCTTAGACAGATATAAATCATCAAAACATGAAAATGTCAGTTCTGAAAGAAGCATGTAGGTAAAGGTTTTGTTTTCTACAGTATAAAGGAATGCAGGAAATAGAAGATGACCCCCTTTGTAATGGAATACACTGTAGCCCAAATACATCATGATTGATTACTTTATTTGTCTGTCTGCTCCTTTTTTATAGAATGCAATCAATACAGAAGCCCAGAAAAGTCTTTTTTTCACTGAGTATGTATCATACTGTGGCAGTTCAGTTTTAGTCCTGTGTAAATCTGCGCTCCACTCCTTGTTTTCCCTGCTGGATGCTGTTCATAAAAATAAATTGCATGACTGTCTAACACAGTTCACTCATACCTGCTGCTCAATGGAGGGATTATCGACCTATCAAAGAATGATCAAATGATGGATGTAAACCTTTAGACTTAATGGTTTGGATTTTGATCACGAGTCACACATCAAGCTAAAATTCCCTTGGAGAACAGTTTTGGCATGAAGTCATCAGTTAAGTGTCGTCTTCAATCATTTAAGCATATAAATCTGCCCCATTGTACCATCAGTCCCTTCCTCATCTCCTCCGATTTACCTCCTGGTAAGAATCAGTTGATCGTGACAGAATGAAGGAAACGGGGCTGTGGTGAAAAGTTTTGGCATGCTTACCAAGTCATACCATATGGTGCTGCCTTGACACTACATACCTCACGCTGGGTCTGGAATTTGTCTTTCAAGTTCCTGGAAAAACATATTCCAGCAGAGGAAGCAAAGTGTCCCTCAGAACAGAAAACTTGATAGAACTGGATCCTCTCATTTTGTACCAAACAAGAACAAAGCATGGACCACACGGGGAAACTAACAATATAGTCTAACCTTGAGACGTGGACGCCGACAACGTGCCCTCTTTTACATTATTCATATGAAAAATACAATTTTCACTTATATTTTATTCATTGGTTTTTCCTTAAACAATGGGAAGTCCTAGTGTGATTTTGACAGGGGTATCTGACGGGGAGAAAATGGATGACAGCGAAAGAGAGTATTATTACTTTCACCTGTGTTATTGATCGAAATTAAAGAACAGCTGCTAAAAGAATAGCTTTTTAATAATAACTTCATCAATCACAGATGTCCTTTCAACTTCTTTCATAATGTCCTTCATAACAGTCTCAGAGGGCATACTCAATGTCAGCATGGGTGAGTGCAGTGGCATCTCAAGCAATGCATGTGTGAATATCCAAACCCCTACTCTGCTGTACATAATACCTGATGGACAATACCTGGCTTGTGATTGACAGCTGCTGACAAAATGTCGTTGCAATGTACAGTCGGTGATTCAGACTGTAGCCCTGGTGATACTGGATTTTTGAGGCAGATACCAAGACAGATATGTCAGAGTTTGCAATGCAATAATGATATATCAGCCAATAGCTTTTTTTGCTGCACATAAACATTTTGTATTGTAACGACAATATGTGCTGAGCAGGACGTTTTTTGTACAACCAAAAAAGTTAGGACACACAGCAACATTTCAATGATCCATTTTGACATTGAGCTTGAAATTCTTCATGGCTCTGCTGATGTTAGAGATGCTTAGGACGAACAGCTGATGACTGTGTTTGTCATCTCAGTAATATTGTTGGATTTTTTTTTCTTTCAAAAGTCCACTGTAAATCCCAAGAGTTTTTCTCATTATCTTGAAAAGTCAATTAGCTCTTTTTGTAAGTTCTTCCATGGTGTCCAAAACAGATGGTGCGAAGGTCTGTCCAGAGACTTGACTTTGTAACACAGTTGCAAACGGAGAAGTTCAGATGGTAGCATTGACAGGTCTGTTGAAAGACAAGTCAACTTTCAAAGGCGATGACTGAGGTAAGATGTCAGCTAAGTAAGCTGCGATACCAGCTGTCAGCTGCAAGAAGAAAAAAAACCTCACTGATGGCTGGCACAAGACGAAATATTCTCCCGAACAGATCTGTCTTCAGAGAAAAGTTAACCTAAATCTATCAAACAACACTAGCTAATAAAGTACTCCAACCAAAAGTTTTTTTTTTCCATGAAGTTACAAAATATCCTGAGAATTGTCCAATTTATTTTCCTTTAAAGCATAGCCAACAAATACCAATTACCTAGCTAATTGCTAATTTATTTTGCACACCTTCTCCTCTCACGTTAAGTGACCAACTGTGCTATTCACTACTCATTCATTAAACAAATGACTGCTACTTACAAGTTTTCTATCTTGTTCTTCAAGTGAATCTACGGTTAATTAATTTATATGCGGTATTGCAGCGGTAATATCAACCATTGTAAACATACCTTTTTGAATTCGTTACGATGTTGTCATTTTAGTCTTCATAACCATAAAAATAGCATAAAAACAGAAACTTGCTACATTAACCGTGGGGCAAAATGATTATTTATGTCTTTTTTTACGGAGTGCCCTTTCGCATTTTAAATATTCTTTACAATTAGTCTTTTACAGTTAGTCAAAAAAGCGATACACCCAGAAAATCTTAAACCTACCTGAAAAGGAAATGATCAAATTAATTTCTCTTTTTCTCAAGTTTGATTACAATGCAAACATTTTTTGCTCAGAAATGTTGAGGGGTGAGAATAAGAAGCGCCCCCTGGCTTCTCATGGTGCTCATGTATTCAGGCAGATTTAAAATGAAAGTCACGTTAACACTGACGTTGCATTTTACTGTATATAAAACCCCTCTTGTCAATGCACTATCCTATATGGAGTTCTACATACTATGCACATACATTAAAAATGCCAATGTCATTCAATAACAAGACCTCATTTGAGCTGATCCGTTGTATAAACCATTCATTTTTTATTTTTTCTAAAACATCCTGTCATGTCAGCTCTTGAGATCATGTTAGCAAATCTGCATAGTCAGTCAGCCATCTACAGAGGCTTCAGGAGCTTAGATACAGCTGTATTATTTGTGATTGAATGTTTGAGACTCCTGCAAACTAGGATTTGAGGCCATTCAGTGTTTGCTTTTTCATTTAGTTGAAGCTTGCTGAACAGACTGTCAGACATGCCGGATTAAAGATAAATCCATGCATGCACTTCGAACTAACAGTCAGACTTCTAACAAGCAGGAAGATGGTGCCCAGTTAGATGTCATGTACACTGCCGCTCCAGGGGGGAAATAGGCAAGATTCATAGCAGAGAATACTGTACAGTGTGGACCACAGCATGGTTTGTTGTCATGATCCAGTCCTGTCTGTGGGTGGATGAATGCTTGGAAGAAACTTACAACCCGCTGTACATTCTGTTTCCTTTTACAAGAACTCAATACTCCAGGAATAAAGAGCCTGTTTTTGTGTGTACAGCAGGACACAGTGTACTCAGTAACATCTGCTTTCAAGTTTGATTTAAGGTAATTGTACCATGAAATATTTGAAAGCTTTCCTGAACTTAATTTGGTGCAAGTCCAGTATTTCCTTTGCTTTTGTGAACGTTCTTCCTTTTTTACATTATACAGCCTACCTTTTGTCAGATCTGTTTTGGCTAGCATCATGGACTTGATAATTGGTGGTGTTTGAGTAACACTCCCTTAATGGCATGCAGTCCAGACATATTTTTCATTCTCTGATACACAAAAAGTGTGAATTGACGATTTATTTTCCAGGATATTACCAACATCTGTCTTAAAACAATACAGGAAAATGTATAATCTCAACCTAATCAGTCTGTATGTCCATTTTACACTGTACTCTAGTATATGTAGAAAGGTCTAATGTACTCCTTTGTATGCTGCAGTGTTATGATAAATGATGCAATAAGTTGTAGCTTGTTTTGCTGAATATGAAAAATGGCAACAGGAAATAAGGCATTAGTCTTATTTATTCTTCATTTCACTTAAAGGAGATTCGTCTCACAGGAATCAATCTGAATAGAGTTGAACAAAGAACACCCCCGAGCACATCAATGAAAAAGAATGGACTTGGGGATTAACTCGGAAAAAAATACATTAAAAGTCCCTGCAAAGTTACATCTGGGACAAGGTTCCTTAATTCTATTACACACATTTCTCTGCTGCTCTTTCTATTTATCGAAATCACTCCTCACTGCTCTTTTTGTTGTCACAACTGATCAATTTAAACATCTCGGTAAAGGATTTAGATGCACTCCACATACTGCGGGTCTATTAAAGTCACTCTGCTGCGAGGGGAAAATGCTGTTTAGACAAAGGGAGGCGACAGAACGGTGCTCATCAGAAGCTTTAGTGATCCAGCTAAGCCAATCACAATGTAATTGTGCCTCTGATCCAGAGGATGGGGCTGAAGCATTAACCACACAGTGCTGTTCTGCTACTCTGTTTATGACTGAGTGTGTCTAATGATAAAGCAGCGGTCTTGTACTTGCATGACAATTTTGAATTGAATTGCAGCTCGCATCTAGACCACTACATACTTTAAATCTGATTTCCGAGTGGCTAAGGTCTAGTTGACAGCCTACTGATGTGTCTGAATTGTTCGAGTAATAATAAAGCCACTATGAAAGCGTGATAGAAAATGAGGCAGATGCTGGACTATTCTGCTGAAAATGGAGTGCTGCCACATGGAAAACTCCAGGATTCTTCCAGTACACTGGATCCCACGACTGCAAATTCTGATCCCTGAACATCTTCAAAAGATGTTTAAGGGGGGTTTGAGATGTCTTTAGAAGAGAAAACGTCTTGGTAAATGTATCACAAAACCACAGGTATTACTCTGGAGATTTAAATTCCTCTTCACGCATAAGAGAGCAAGAAGAGGCACTTTCTCCGGCATTGGCAGGGCCACGTCTGTCTTTTCTTCTTCTCTCTCTATTCCCCGATGCCTGAGAAGGCCTGATAAGACACATAAGTATCTGGGGAGGGGTAACCTCAGCATGCCGAGGTGGGATTCAAATTGTTTGATGGATTGGCTGATTAACTGTTATTTTTTTATTTCATTTTTATACTCCCTGGTGTTGCTATGGGACACCGGCCCTTGAAGTTGCGATGGTGGTGCTGTTCCAGTTTGTCTGCCAAGCCACTGTGTATGATGGTAGGGATTAAATTATTTCTGTCATTGTATTACTGGCAGACACATAATTGGCTCTTAAGCACAGCCACTGTAGGGCCATTCTCAAGGCTGTAGTGCAGAGCTATATCGAGAACTTATTTCTGTTGCAGAAAATCTACGTGAATTTGTTCATGTGAAAACTGCAGAACACTAGATTGCAGCAAAAAAAAAGAAGAATCAAACGGCATTAATTATGACTTATATGCCCATTCATTTTGTCCTCAAGACCAAACAACCCATAATAAGTAAACAGTCTGTAATTAGATGAAATTAAAGAACACTTGCTAATGTACTTAAAGGAGATGTCTCTCTATGTGTTTTCTAGACACATGCAAAACACATGGAAAAACCCCACAAAGCTCAATATGAATTGACTGATACTTCAAAAAATATGAGCACAGACCTGTGACACAGATGTATGATGTGCTATTGATGATATAAAAGTCGCATTTTTTCACTATTCCAAATGATGTGACCACAGTATGAGACGTTAGGGTATAGTTATATATAGATGTAGGCGAAGTTAGGTTGATTGGTTCAGCAAAACACGATTCGATCAAAATTTAAGGAAAAGGGAGCAGATGTTCCACATTTTTCTTATTGTCAACAAAGAATGCAAAAAGACCAAAAACAACGTGTTAGACTGTCTGTAAATACTTGGCTTCTCCCCGTCGGTCGCCCACTGGTTCCTCCTGAAGATGCAAGCTTTTAAAAACAGGTCACAATATATAATTTTCCTTTTTAAAAAGGCTGAATAACTTCCTTAGACAGCTCTGCACTGTAGTTTCTTCGCAAACAATAAATGGGCTAAATGCTGCATTTGTTGGGAATGCTTGGTGCACTCGTATTTAAAGCAGTAATAAACAACAGGCCATGTGGCCATGTTCATGAAACAAACATGTCACCCAGTGTGGCTCATTGATATGTTTCTAACAGTTTTTGGCACTGAGGAGTAAGCTCTAGAGGCTTTGGCTACGCGGACAGTACTCAGTGCATCAATCAGTGATTGGCTTTGGTCTTATTGTGCCTTAAGGATAAGCCTCATTCTTTACAGTAAGCCTTAGAGTCATTAAACTCTCCAAAATACCACATTTTATTCCACCATGTTTTATTAACCACCCTGATGGAAGATAGCTGCAAACATTTGGATTCTTGTGCAACTTGTTTAATTATGATGGACTTGTACTGAAGCACTGAGCGTTGCACCGCTCTGCACACAATTTTGGAAGTTTTTCACTGAAGACAGCATTAAAAAGCTCTTAACGAGTTGAAAACAGGACCTTGGCTGCTGGAGTATATCTTTGCCCACACACCACCTTCATATCAGTAGTGTTACTTTCCAGCCCGTAATCAGAGCACAGTATCCGTTATTTGCATTTTAAGACATCGTGTCTTGATGAGTTTGGGGTCAAGGGCCTTTGTCAATGACTTTATATCAGTGTTTTTCTAAAGAAGTAACACTTGGAAGCCCTCAGTCACTGGCTCACAGAGGGAATACAGCCTCCCATTAGGGATTGAGCCAACTACCTTATTAATTAGCCTTTGCAGCTTTAGGCCAACCTGCTAACCCATTTAATGAGTAAATAATTGCTTCTTAGGTCTTATGTCATCATGTCTTTTATTAATATGGGAAGTTATCTCAAAATTACTCTTGAACCCTCGGAGTGCCAAAACGAATTTGGAGCAGGGGAGAATTTGGCCCAAAGATCCGTCTTTGGGCTATAAATCTTGGAGGATTGGTTCCAAAATAAGATAAATTCCGATTTGATTCCTTAAGGATTTTAAGAATTGTCGAAAGACTTTTTGACAAGGGATTGTTATCAAATAATTGGAAAAGTACATCCAATTTAAATATCTCTCTAGAACTTTTACAAACAGATAAATGAAACGTTTGGCTCCCTTTCAGTTGTTCGCTGTCATTCCTTTTACTGTACCTTGTTTTCACTTTCAAACTTGCACACCACTGGGTCTAATAGTTCATTAATTTCACTGAAAACTAATTTATTTAACTCTTTTTATACGAATAATAATGACCATACAAAGTACAGAGAGTCAGAGTGATAAAAAAAATACTTTATCAGCCCCCAGGGTTAAACTATCATGAGCAGAACAGAAAAGCAGGTAATTCTAGTAACGCATATCATTTTACATGTTAACCCCACTTTGAACAACCTTCTCAGGCCTGAGTGGATCTTTGCTAAGTGAGTAATGGCCATTCCTCTTCCATTGCCAATCAATAGCTTGTCGTTCTTGGTCTATAGTTGACTTGTGATTGATGTATTACAAATCAATGAGGGTTTTTATGGCGCTGATATCTTTGTCGGACTGCACTGATGTGATTCCATTGTGTTATTGTGTCAGTGTTGAGCTGAGTTCCTCTGCAGTTAATCATGTCATGAGATGGATGGTCAGCCAACGGGGGCCGTTTGGATTCACGTCAGTGTTAGGACAGTGTAGTTTGGGAGGTTGTACCTTTTCAGGAAGGCTAAATATATCTCTCATATTAGCCTTGATATATTTACACTTTGTTGGTATAAAAGGGGATTTAAAGTGAAAAACTATATTATTCATACAACATTAGTTTAGTAAGATTTTTGTGGCAACTGTGTAATCCATTGTAATAATTCATGCTGTCAGCAGTTCAGATTGTTCTCGTTAAGTAACTTGTTAAGTAAATTTCGACTCTACAGCTCAGATAACGTGACCCAGAAAACATGTGAAAGCTCTGAAAGTTCTGGAAGTGAATCTGTTTCAATCACCTTCTCGCCTTATAAAATCTGCACTTCATTTAGCTGGTAAAGTAATGACTTGTCAATGGGTTTGTAAATAACCTACTTAGAGGAAATTATGCTGGAAAATGTGCTAATTAACAGCAACAATGCTTACACTGGCAGCGTAAAACCATCTAATCCTTGTCCTCTAAAGCTTAATGCTTGTCTTTAATACTTTGGGGGCCATTCTCTTACATTATAAGGGTTAGGGAATCATTTCTGTAGTGTTTGTGTCTGACTGCTGGTGCCAAAAAACCTATATGCCTATGTTCATGCTGCATGACCCTTTAGATAAATATGTCCAATATAAAATAAGAAAGCAAACAAAGGCATAATTGCAGTTCATGCCATGCATCCCCGGAAGGTGTTACAGCGAGTGCACCTTTTTTTCCTCTGAATGTAATTCACATGTTTAAATGATGAGAAAAGGGAAAACATGTTGCTTACCAGCTGCAGAATCTTTTGAAAACACTAAAATATTACTTTGAATAAATGGGCAAAATGTCTATAAAAATAGGAAAAGATTACAGCCCTATTACACAAATGATATTATATTTTGTAATTTCATTGTCATTTTTACATGATTTGCTTTCATGAGAAGTAATTTTCGGTTGGAGACTGAAAGGACTCTGCTATCATATTGAACCATCACCAAGCATTATACATTCATCCTTGTAATTTCAATCACAAAGAATAACAGATGTGTAAAATTTATATCAGCCCTGACAGATGTCTTCTTGAGGAGCTTTGTCTTTTGAACCGCTTCAGCATATGACAGTACACAGGTACTGATAATAATTTAACAGGAAGGCTGTTGGCAAGCGACCGTGTATCTCTGGACAGTTCTGAACTGCAGAAAATGCTCTTTTGCTGCTATTCATGCTGATGTCTCACAGCTATGACAACAGCTGCTTTTTGACTGGCTGGTTATGAAGCAATTTGTCAAGACTCCTGACAACTTAGACTAGAAATTCTGCAATGGAGGAATGTAAGTGTCAGTCCAAGCCTTGTAAAGTAGACAGGCAGCAATGAGTCAAGATCTGGTGCTAAAGACTGAATGAATTTCTGACCCGTCCTGAAGGACTGGTCCTGTGGATGTGAAATTGTTTTGGTCTAAGTTAAAATACGAATGATGGACATGTAGGAAGATTTGTCTTTTGAGAGAGAAATCGCTTGTGTGGAAGACGCATTTTAAGTACGAGTATGTACTAGTGCTGAAAAGTGCTGAAATAATTAACCTGTTTATTAGCTGATTCATAAAAACTTAACCTACACCTTTTTTTTTTTTTTTTCCCAATTGATCGTTTAAGTTGTTTCTAAGGCATATAATGCCAAACGATTTCTGGTTCCAGCTTCATAAATGTGAGGACTTGCTGCTATGCCTGTTGTATATCATTGTTTTATACCAGTATTATTTTTTTTTTAACAAAGAATTCAATTAAATATTTTCCCTCTTTGGACTGTTTGGCAGACAAAAACCACAGTTTAAAGGGTTAATTGTAGATTACTTGTGGCTGCTACTGACTGGTTAAGAGGAGCAAGGAGTCATCAATCAATAAAACAGGCTTTTTAAAAATAGTGAAGCAGCGCAACCATGAGAAGTCTTTGAGCATGCAGTTATAAATGTGCACAAAATTTATTAGGCTGATGGGTCCAGTTGCATGCAAGATTAGCTGCTGACAGATACACACATGCACATGAACACACACACACGCACGACCAAATGTATGATTCTCCCCCGGCTTATGCCCCACAGAGATAGTAACCATTATTTGCAGCTTTAGTATGTTCTGTACATGCAGTATGTGTGTGTATATGTGGCTGTGCCTCCTCAAGGCCAGCTGTTGCACTATGTCATTGTCCCTCTTTCTCTTCAGAAATAGTTGCTTTAATGAAATATTGATTAGATTGTTCACTGTCTACTACCGTTTGTGAATTTTCTTTAGAGTTCAGAAAGCTACCACAGTTGTGAATGTTTCATGCTTTAGAAATAGTTTATCAGTGTCAATGAAATGACATTTTTTGTTAAATGTTTTTTTTTTATTGATGGACAGATGCAAGTCATACAATGTGCAACTGAAGTAGTATTTTTCCTTTCCTTTTCCTTTTCTTTGAGAAAGAAACACCTCTCAACCTCCCTCCCACCCCTACCTTGAAAGTCCATGAAGATACAAGCTTAGCACTCAATGACATTGATTCCATATAAGGAAATAAAACACAGTAGAAAATAAAAATAAATGAGTAAAATAACATTTTAGAAAAAGGGAAATATGAGGTAACAGTGCATTAGAGCAACCACAATATACAAGTAGTGTAATAAGGGTGCAGGGTGGCAAGAAGTGTTTTAGTCTGGGACAGAAGCAGAACATATGAGCTCAATCTGCAGGGGCGTTGTTGCAGCAGTCACTTGTGTTGTCTACATTCAGGTAGAATTTTGATTGGTACAGTGAGGCACCGTAAAATTGTACAAGCGCAAAGGCGTGCACAGGATGTTGATGAAAATATCATCAACAGCCTTATCCCAGAACTTATCTGTAAGTTTTGACCCTAATTCAAGATAATTTTGTTTTAAAATAAGCATGTGCGCCCAGTGTCGTAAGATTATTATACATTTCTGAAATTATACCCTTTTGTTTAGGCAGCATCTTCAGACATTTATCCCAAGGTAATTTTGGGGGGTGCATGTGGGAAAGATGTGATTTGGGCTTGAACAAAGTGTCTTGCTTGAAAATACTGAAAAAGGTCATTTCCAGATGGACACGTTTGTTTCAGCTTCTGACAGCTAGAAATAATATCAGCCTCTTAGAGGTCTCTGATAGACTGAGTTCCTTTTCTATCCCATATAATATTCTTTGATAGTGGGGCCAGTGTGGATGAGGTTTTGAATTTAAAGTACCATCAGAACTGAGATCAAGAAGAAAGAACTATTGCGTTGGATGTATGCCAGGACAGGGGAGTGAGACACAAGCATATTTAAGGTGGAAATGATCTTCAATGGCAGGATTTGGCCTCCAACAGACACCCATTCGTCTGGGGTGCGTGCATCCAAAATGTCTGTTTCTGCCACTAGTAATACATAAGATTAGGTATGGCCAGCCCACCTAGAGACCAATTCCCCTGGAGCACTGCTCTGCCAATCCCTGGAACCCTGCTGCCCCACATAAATGCTGTAATGGCGTGATGTATAGAACAAAAAAAAGAAGGATTTTGGTATGAAGAGGGGAAGATATTGAAGGTTCATTTTGACACGCTATATTTTACCGACCACTGATATGGGTAAATTATTCCTTCAAACTTCATCTGGGACAGCAGGGGGGTCAAATTTGCTTTAAGAGGGAAGTCCAGAGAGCAGGTTATATTAACTCCAAGATATTTGCATCCAGATGTAGCCAGATTAAGGGATAAGTTAGCTTGCTGGATCTGTATGGCAGCGGCATTGACAGAGCACTCGCTTTTCTGAATGTTAAGTTTGTAGTCTGAACTGAATAGAGAGGATCCCCATGATGCTTACCGTAGGATCTGTCACATAAAGTAAAAGATCATCCGCATATACAATAGGTACACCCTATATTCTGTTGCTTCACATTTATTATGATGGAGAGCAGGGGAGATCTTGTGCACAGTCAACAGAGGCTCCATAGCCAGTGCAAAAAGAAGAGGAGACAGAAAACAAACCTGTAGTGTGTTTCATGTGATATCAGGAAAGATATAGACCATGTGTTATTGGTGCAGGCATGTGCTTCAGGGGGAGAGTACCGTCCGTATCTCCATTTGACTTTGTCAGATGTTTTCTCTGCATCTTGTTGATGTTAATAATTTGTCAATGGAGGCGGCTATACGGTCGCAAAATGCTTGTTCTGATAAGTAGCAGGAGTTAAGTCTCCACTGGGGAGGGTCTCCCCTAAGAACGGCAAAACAGAGATTGAGTGTGAATGGAGCATGATTGGAGATAACAATTGCTAGATAATCTGCGGAGACTACATCTGGGAGAAGTCTTTTGTCTGTAAAAAAAAAAAAAAAAAAACATATGGGAAAAGAAGTGATGAA
This sequence comes from Chaetodon auriga, assembly GCF_051107435.1. Lineage (NCBI taxonomy): Eukaryota > Metazoa > Chordata > Actinopteri > Chaetodontiformes > Chaetodontidae > Chaetodon > Chaetodon auriga. The sequence continues at coordinate 23,339,443 of NC_135082.1, read as the reverse complement.
TGTGGGCAAAGCACGAAAACCCTTTAGCATTTGGATTGTTAAATCTCCAGGGGTCTACCTATCCATTCTGATCCATAAAGAAAGAAAAAGCTCTGGACATAACAGATTATAGTCATAGTCCTAGGACTTGATCTAACCAGCGTTTGGCTGATGGTAGTGTTAAGATTATGAGGGAGATAAGAGAAGGAAGACAGAAGTCTGTTGGCAAACCCTATATCATCAAAACACTTGGTGCCTGACATTGTCTGCTATACGCAAGTGTGTTTCGGCTCTTGGCTCTCAGATAGTCCAGGTGATAGAGAACCCTTGAACACTTCTACAGATTGTTCATACCTCTTACATTCCAGGTGATCAATCAGATTAGAACAGCTATGATAGCCCTCCTGACGGATTATTGGCCATTGTCTAAAACGTGAGTCAAAAGGAAAGGAAGAAAGTAAATCCAGAGAGGGAACCTACGCTCATTCTGCATTGCTGATGGTCCAGTTCAGTTAACTTGGTCTGGGGTGGGTGGTGTGGGGAAAAAGTCAGTGCCAAGGACTTCTAAAGGGGTCTCAAGCCTCCGTTTTCTCAGATATTCCAATGACCCACAGATTTGAACCTGTAGAATGATTCTCAAAGTCCTCTGCTTTCACAAAACAAACACAGTGTCTGGTTTTTGGTGCTCTGTTCCAATTCAACAATTCTGTCACAATAGTTAGAGAGACCGTGGTCCATGTCCTCAATGCACTGACCATGAGAATCAGTTGCTTTTCTTATAATAGCTCAGGGAGAATGAGATTGGACGAATTGGATGGTTCAGATGGTTCATCCATGATACGCGTTGAGTGAAGTCTTTCCAGGTCTGCAGGCAGTTTGGAACCTGAGTCAGAGCATCTTTTGTTAAGTTAAAAAGTCCCAAGCTGATAGGTAACATGGAGTAGTAGGTGAAATATGGCACTTGAAAATAACTGACGATAAGTATTGAAAAAGCACGAGAGCCACCTTTTGCCCTTGCTTTCCCTCATATGTTAAACTGGAAATCTCATAAAATGCCATGACACACTTCTGAGATGAAAGAAAAGGAAATACCATATGTCCTTTGCTGTATTGAGTTCTTGAATGCTGCCTTTATGGGATATAATTGGTTTGGCTTATCTTCACAGATAACATAATGGCTCAAATGTCGTGTTTCAAAGTCATTTTTCACTCCACGGGGTGTTTAAAAACACTTGGGATGGAAAATTGGATAGAATTCATGGCAAAGTAATCAAATCAGCCTCAGTATCTTCTGAGCACTGACCACTGTTACCACTGCTTCCTAGAACACAACCAGTTCAATTGAAGTTAATTAGAACGAATGTAGGAGGAATTATTTGGAAGATTGAGACAAATAACCAATCTGTGCTCTGCAATTGAATTGTTTTGTTGGCAATAGAGCTTCCAATCAGGGCTGGACACCTCTCCTCTCCCTGCTGACTTCAGATACCAAAAGACAATGTACACTCATTTGCTTAGTAAAGATTTTTTTTAGCCATGCTGATTTCCAAATTCAATTTAAGGCCAATTTCTTGCCAAGCAAAATAAAAGGTCCTCTGGAGTGCTGAGAGTCCCTGTTTTGATCATTGTTTTCTTTCAGGTTGGAGAGAGAATTATTGATTTGGATTCAAATGAAGCTGTTGTGAAGCGAGAGGTCTATTTGTCGAAACTCGCTGGCGTGCGTCACTCCAGATAATGAGGAAGCATAATGAAGCATGTTAACTCTGCGTTCCGTCATCATCAAAGTCGTCAGCGACAGCACTTTGATTGGCACCTGTCGCAGAATCAATGGAATTGACTAACATTTATGCCTTGCCATCTGTTTTATTGTTGTGCAGTATGAACGAGTGGGAAGCAGCTATGATAATTCCCTTCTTCCGTCGTTTTTTCTCTGACAGTTTCAGGAGCCTAAATGAGCATATTTTGCAGCGTAGGGCTATGTCATTTCCAGTTCTCCACACAGATGAAATGACGCATAATGTCATGTTGTAGAGAGCTCAAAAAATCAAGTAGATGTTTGAATCTCCCTGCGTGCTTTAACACACAGCAAGAGTGCTTGTCCATCAACCTCTCTCCATGGTAAAATCGCAGTGAACTTGGTTACACAAATGAGCTCATGTTTATAGGTAGGTAAAAGAGGAGGTGTGCCATTGTTGGATGAACCAGGATGATGTGGCATACAGATGAAACAGTTGAGTTAGTCCTCCCATGAGAGACTATCCCTTAGATCTTTAATTAGGGCAAGAGAAGACAGGAAAATGTAATCAATCCTCTCACCTCTGGGGTTTCTGTACTGGGAATGTGCAATAATGCATATTCCCATGGGACAGTATTTTCATCAATATTCTATTTAACAAAGCTTTCTTTTGTAATCATAGATATCACCTAACACGTTTTGTAGATCACCAAAACTGAAATTTTGTAATAACAATGTGTGAAGTCTCTATGACTTTGTAGGATTACGCCTGATTACTGTAAATTCTGAGCAAAATAATGATGATGATAAACAAAAAACAGATGGTGATATCTAAAAAAATATCTCTAACAACTGGCTTATAACCAGGAGACTTGCTCTTATTCCACATATTGCAACATGGATCAACTACAGACAACACAACAGTTTTTTGGGAAAAGGACACTGAAGTTGTTACCAAACCACTTGCTGTTTATGAGGACACAGTGAGGTTGTGTTATAGTCCTAATTAATGCGTGCGGAGGATTGAAGCTTCCATTTATGCCACAAGACATTTGGGATAACTTTAATTTATGGAGTACAGAGAGAACTGGTGCTCTGACACAAGCAGCAGGGGGTCTTTGAAAGCGGGCGGCATTTTGCCGTGAAAGAGCTTTGAACATCTCTCCCTAAAGCAGGGCAGGAATCAAAAGCAAAGGCTAATGCGCCTTATGCACCACAGTGTTCCGTATCCAAAATTGTCTCGAACTGTTCATTATTCACAACAAATCCTTGTTAGGTTAGGTGCATGTCTGACATGGCAACAGGCTGCTCCTTACAGTTTTCCTGAAGAGATATATGTTCCCTTTTGATTATAGCAAAGACATTCATTCATTCATCTTGAAGAATTATTGAGGACATGTCCTCATTTCCAATGATGTCGAGAATACATCATATAGTTACAGAGAAAACCAACAACAGAGCACAGTTAAAAACAGACACATTCAGTACTTGAGTAGTTTATAATCATGGTTTTCAATTGGCCTGTAGGTACAGTTGTGCACATTTTCAATGTTTTTTTTTTTTTAAATGGTCTAAGTGTGTGCAGCACAAAACCTAAAGGCAGTTTTCACAAATTCAGTGTTTGCAAATGAGACTTCGAGCATTAGCCAATCACTTGAACAGGTCAAATAATGACTGTGGCACCAGTTTAATAAGGAAGTGGTGTATGACGGCATGTTGCCATCGGGGGCTTTATAAATAAATAAAAACCAATTCCTGTCAGGCCTTACTGTTAGAGATCACCACTCAACCCTTTCATACTAGATGTAATGATGAACTGTCAGCAGTAATACATCTCAGGGCGGAGTGATGAACTGAATCGAAGGATTTAAGAGTGGAGGCAGAGGCATGACTATAGATAACATCACCATAATCCAAGATAGACAAGGAGATTACCTCAATTATCCTCTTCCTGCAGTGCAAAGGAAATTTAACTCTTTTTCTATACGAATATCCATTTTTTGGTCCGGCCAGATACCAAGATGTTTATACTCTGAGACCATTGAGACCCTCTCAATACTGTGTCCATTCAGAGTGGTCATATGCAAGCCTTTGTCCACAATATCTCATTATCTCAAGAGAATAGCATATATTCAGTGTTGTTTGCATTCAGGACTAATTTCAAATTAATAAAGAACATCTTGCAATGTGTGCAGTATTAGCAAGCATCACAGAACTGCATCATCCGCGTAAAGATGGGCGTTACAGTTTGTTATAGAGGGTGTAGTATTGTTAATTTAACATAACATGTGACATTATACTACTGTGGTCCTCCAGATTTGCATGAATTTAGTGGTTTAGCTAAATTTTGTTGTTAAGCTGGAATGTGTGTCTGTAGTGCTGTTTCCAGCTCGGTGCTGTCTGACCCTCAGCTCCCCCCCCCGCAGAGCCACAAAGATGTTGTTGTTCTTGTCAGATGCTCACAGCAGCTAATTAGAGAGGGACTAAGATTCGACAGAACTAATACCATTGCTATAGGTAGTTTAAAGAAATAAAATCATGTCCGCTTTCAGTGGACTTGTAAACAATATGTACTTCAAAGATATTCCACCAATAAAAACCAAAGAAACTGCTGTGAGTCAAAGTGTACGTGACAGAACTCCTCACAAAGGTAAAGTAAATTGATAGAGATCAAGCACACGATGCTGTGCTACTTCGACTGATGGCAACGCTAATGAGAATTCCCACCGCCTGAGCAGCATCTCTGAGGATGAAAGTTTGGTTTACACATGTAAACACTCACATCAGTGACTAGATATCCAGTAATTGTGTGGGAACAAGATGTCATGTAGGAGCATACATCTGCCCTTGCTGCTAGAGTGCAAAATGTTTAATTCTGACACCACAGGGAGTTCAACGAGTGTTATTAATGATGGCAAGAGCTGATCGCAGGCTTAGGAACCATTAATTCAGATGGTAATTACATGAACTTGAGACCAAATGTGAGCTATACTATCTCACGATACAATGATAAATGGCCTCGATGGACAAAATGACTGCTGATGGTGTCAGCCACACTTATCTCTGTGGTTTGCATTGGAGAGAAGCAAACTGAATAGCTGTGTAATTGAAACTGCGAGCAAACCTTATGATCTGTGAAATTCCAAATGTAGCCTTGTGAGGTGCAGCTGGTAACTGTTTTCATCTCGATGAGCCCGAGGAGTTAAGTAAACTTCATTAAGCCTTTTTTACTTCTACAAGAGCTGAATACAGCGGAAAGTTACTCCCTCCACACTTTACCCTACCATAAAATCAGTGCCTTAGTTAAAATAAAACAGCCCAGAATCTGTATTAAAATGTGTTTTCCCTTTGGCCCATTCCAGTTCTGTTTGGATGGCTTGAGAATATGTTTGGATAAAATGAGAATAAAATATCCCACTTCCAATTTCTCGGGTTTGGCGGCGTGCCAGGCAGTCACAGTCTTTAGTGGGTTTGTCTTTTGTTTAGATTTCCATTGTTCTGGGAAAACAAAAACACATGTATAGTCCGTAATCTAATGAATGCCAATGAGGTCAACTGTTGCTGTACATTCAATTTCTAATGAAGTGTGATGAATTCGGAGAGTTAAATACCACATGCTGCTGCGGGTTATTGACAGAACACGATTGAGCAGGCAGCCAAGAAGTTACTCAAAATAATTTACAGAAAATAGAGATTCATATTCTATTTCACCATTCTTAGATAATTTGAGTGTAATGCGATCTTGGCAGAGAATTCAGCAGAAAGCACCATTAATTAACAAAAAGGTTCAAAGATTTTCTAGTTTTCAGGCCAGGTTTCACAAGTTGAAACTCGAGAATGGTGTGAAAACAAAACCAGTAATGCAAAGCAAACACTGGCCGCCTGTTCCCTAAGAGCAGCTGCACACAGGTTAGCGTATATTTTGCTAGTTAACCTTCACATCAAATAATCAGCTAAAGACTTAGATGTGCATGTAAGAGTTGGGCACATGATTACACCCTGACATCAGTGACTGGAGTCTTGATCTCCTTCTCAAACGCACTCAAACACAGAGGGGGCCTTTTTAAAGTGACGCGTTCATCAGCGATAAAGAATAAAACTTCTAACCTTCCACAGCACATGAATGGAAAATGAAAGTCACAAGCCAAAACGCACATCTAACATTTTCAGTCCGTCTCATCTGAAAATTGTTGCTAGGAATCATTTTTGAGCTCGGTTTTATTAGATTTTAGTAAAGTTTGTTAGTTTGGTGGCTGTGCAGTGTCCACCCTATTTATGTATTTATTGAATTTCTATATATGTAGATATTAACTGGTTTGCTTGTACTGGCTTTTGGCAGAGCGTGGTGTCACATGATTTTGCCGGGGCAGGCAGCATATCTCACGTTGTTTATTCCTCCTCTACCAACAGTCACATAAGGACGCTCCTCGTGAGGTATCCCAGAGGAAGGAAGCCACCTTCAAAATGACATAAAGCGATGGTGTCTACCTTTGGGCTAAAGTATTTCATGTTGACAAAAATAACTTCAGCTCTTCCTGGCTGGAGCATTAATGTGTATTCCTAAATCAAGCACCGTTTCCCCTTTAAGAAAAAGATACTTTTCTACAGTTATCCAAGTTTCACGTCGAAACATATTGTATATACACCACAAGCCCTTCGGCGTCTGAGTGGTTTGAGTATTTTTATCTGAATGCAGTTCTCGAGGGGAGTGAGACTGCCGAACGCCCACACAGCCTCTCTGACAGCCTTCAAACTAAGCAACAGCTCTGAAGCCAAGATGCACCACCTCAGTTTGTGGCATCGCAGCGCACCCACTTTGACGGTCTTATTGTAAATGGATGCCCCCTCGCACACATGGAAACACACACCCCCACTCCCACAGAGTCAATGACATCAAGTGCTGATAGTGCGCCTGCAACCAAAAACTGCTGAAAAGTGACCCTGGTTGTGCCCTTGTCACCGACTCGGGGTAACAAGTGAATGGAAATTGGTTTTACCTGAGTCAGGTAATCATTACTAAATGAATTTGCTCCCGAGCCAAGGGTATAAGTGGGATAAATATATATCTCTGAGATGAATACAAATTTCACTTATGTAATGAAAGGCAGGCTGGTTATTGATTTTGGAGGTTACACTCTGCATGCTTTTCATCACTCGCCTGGACCACATTAGAATGATGAGTTTTCAATTTGGCAGGTGTTTACATGAAACTGTCAACAATTATAGCAATGATGATTTTAATGTTTTGTTATGTTTTCTGCCGTCCTGCAGGTCCCCCCGTCCACTGCAGATATGCAAATCATTTTTCTTCCATGCATGCATAATGAGCATAAATGCGAATGTTGTCCCCATGTTGATTTTTCCACACCGTGTTTTTGTGCACCGTCATCATCATAGCAGACACCCATCACCTTCATTATCATCATCATCATCTCCACTGTCATCATCTGCATTCTAATCATCATTATAATCAGAGATATCATAATTATTACCATTGCGGCTGTACGGATGGCACAATCATTGCTATTGTCGCGCGTTAATAAAGTGGCAGTGATTCATTTCTCCACGGCTCTGACTGTGTTCATTACGCCTCAATAACAGATGGACCCTGTTAACTGCACACGTCTGACGACTGCTGAAGTGTCGGCTTCAGCACACGGAGCAGCTGGGAGGACATGGCCCGTGTTTCAGAGCTGGTCCGTGCTCTTCAATAATTCAACCCTTCCAGCTGTCTCATATCAGGCCCAAAGCTCCACGGCCTCCAAGCTCACATCAGAGATATACCCAGGCTCTGCAGTGGACCAACTATAAGTGGACCCTTGCACCAGTGTTGCTTAAAAATCACTGTCTTAACCTGCCGTATGAGGCCTGCTATATAAAGCCTCAAAGCACAGCGTAGCCTCGACCTCTATTTAAAATAAGCTTTCTCATAGTCACTATTCATTTTAACTAATTTTCTCTAAGTATTGAACGTATTAGTCTTTTTTTCCACACAAGGCAGACTTTTTTGTAATGCAAGATATCTTTAATTATTGACTGGTGCCCTGGAGGAGAGTGGTTAAAGACCCTTGAATTTATTTTTTCTCCTATAGGCTTCCTGGCAGAGAATGGATCTATGGATGTGGCATCCTGGTGAGATGAAAGTCTAATTATCTCTCAAGAAAACGAGTGGAAAGGCTTTTTAATTAGGACCCGACCGAATCCGCGCGCTGAGAATTTGTACATTGTGATGGATGGTGTGTGCATCTCCTTAGTGACTGCAGACAGAATAACAATCTGACGAAGGGGAGTGGACTGTGTAAAGCAGGGTGGCCAGTGAATGAGAAACCAGGGGAAGGAAAGTGCTCTGCGGAGGAGGGGGAAACCCAAGGTGGGGTTGAAGGGGGAATAGGGGGGGATGTACTCGGGAGCACAGAGGTTGGGGTAAGACTAAGGGAGGTGTGTGAGGCCCTGTCACATAATTCTTGAGGCAGACAGCGGTGAAAAAGATGGGTAAGAGTTGGAAACAGAGCGATTACGAGGAGAGAAATAAATAAGATGGAGATGTAAGAAAAAAGGGGGAATTACAAAGAAAGAGCGAGCAACAGAGCCCTGAGCTGTAGCCATGATTGGTCCCGTTCCCAGCGTACAGCCGATTGGTTAGCCTTCTCCACACTCCCCTCTCCTTGGCTCTTACCTCCCCTCTCATCTCAGCAGGGGGTCCCACAGTCGCCAAGCCCCTTAATGCTCCCCTCCACTCTTCTGCTGCGTGGCTGGCATGCAGAATGCATAATCACTATATAATCATAATCAATGTCTGTGCATGTGTCGGAGGAATATAATAGCGCCTGCCTTGAAACTGTTTTAATGTTGTTTTTTTTTTTTTTTTTCTGAAACACAGATCAATAAGAAACAAAGAGAGGCGTACTGTATATGTAAGACACCTGTACAGCAACAGCCTCGCATGTAAATTTGCCAGGCAAAAGAGAACACACGATAACGTGATTATGTCTTTGCTAACTCGATTATAGGCTTGAAAGAGTGAGCTGCGGGTGCATTAGGTGTGCCTCGCAATCTGAATGCTTTCGGAATACAGGCTTCCTTTTATGTATTCAAAGCAGCCTGGGGGGAAAAAAAGCAATATTCATTTATTCAAAAATAAACATGCTGTTTGGTCGCAGATTCATTGTTAAATCCAGCAGCTTATTGATTCCACTTCCGTAGGTTCTGATATTCTCCGTAGTTGTCCTCCTTCTCACTCCCTCTTTCACTCATTAAAACTAACTAACTTTAATAACCTCGACACAACCCCTCACCTGTGCAGCGGTGGGGAATTATCACGCTTGATTGATAATTGACAAAATTGATCAAATAGATGAACCATCCTGACTCCTCAGGGAAACAGGTGCCGTGTTAGCCTATTTTCACTTTTCTGTTTTTTTTGGTTTTTTTGTTTTTTTTTGCATCGGTGTGGCAGGTGGGAAAACAAATATTCAGACACCAACAGAGCCGATATCAGAATGAAAAGGCCAAAGGATTTCTAAATAAATGTCAGGATTTGGATTAACAACCGCAAACATGCTGTTTGGATGAGGCTGCGAGTATTTCCTCTTCACTGTGTGCATCTATGCGACAAATTGTACAGGTGACTCATCTGTCACAATACCCCACTGTGAGCGCGCTAGGCAGCATTTAAAGCAGTAGCTGTGAAGTTTAGGGCTGGGGCCCTAAAGGGGGTTTGGAGGGTGAGTGGGTCCTTGGGGTCCGAGGGTGATTAATGGAACATGTAACGTAATCTAGAGATATTTTATCATGTCTAATTGTTCTGCTGATTATTATTTTTTTTTATTTTGAACTAATGAACACTGTACAGCCTCTAGGCTTCCTTTGATAAGTAATTAAACGAAACAAAGAAAAGATCTTGTGTTTCAGGATGAGGATGTCGAAATCATGTTGTACAGTGGATCGGTATTTATTCAGTCTAAGCTTGGAATAAGCATGTTTTACAGACCAGCCTCTGAAACCAGACTGGGAAGAAAGAGTAACTTTAGAAATAGACGGGGAGGCCATTACCTCCACGGTTTCCTTTACATCTTAATCACAACACATTCTCTGCGCTCTCTAATTCCCTGGTGAGGACACAGTGACCTGCATATGGCTGTACAACTCCTCTGAACTCTTGTGAAGATGGATTAGTTGGATTCAGTCTGTCACGACTTCTTTTGATGAGGAGGAACAAGACGGGATCAAGTCTCAAAGAGACTCTGCCTATATTATTCTGACTCTAGTCATTATCAGTAAAACAATGATATGGGTTACTTAATGGGCATTTCATCACTCGCACACTATAACTTTTGCCTTTTTAAGCCTTTGTTAATTCAGAATTCCTGAGCGTTAGAGTGTCCCTGAACGTGACATTTGACCGCTCTGCTGCTCACTGTGAATGTGTGGTAATTAGGAGGTGCCACCATGCTGAACTGCACTTTGATGGTGATTTTCCACTTGTGAACTTCCCAAACATGCCTTGTGAACCTTTCAGTGTATTTTTTTTTATTATTATTCATTATTATGTCCATCCACCGTGATAGGCCACATGGCACACAGTGTCACATATTACAACATGACAAACTGAAGAACAGGTACTTGCAGTGAAAAGTTCCCCCCCATGCAGCCAAAAGTCTTGTACTTAAGTAAAAAGTAAAAGTTAATTCCTCAACACTCCACAGGAAATGTTGTACTTTTTCCTCTAATACGTTTATCGGTTTCAAAGTTGCAGAGCGTGCAAAACATACATGTACATGATAAGCTCATATGGTATGATTGGAAGTTTTTTTAATTGATTGCGATTGTGATCAATTGCCAAGTGGAATGCACAGTACATTGGCTGACCAATCACATGGTTCACTGCCGTTCAACAGTCAAATTCTGTTAACGGTGTGGTCAGGAGGTTTTCCATTCATCTGCCCTTAAAGGCTCGGAGACCACTGTCTGTTATCTGTCCAAGACATTCCTCTGGGAGGCTATTCTATATTTGGACAGCAGTTTGGATTAAGCCTTTGTCCGAGGAGTGTGCTCTTGAGTGGAAGTGGAGATATGGTGGTCTGGTATGGCGAGTGGTGCAACACCTGACATATGGTGGCGGGAATGGGGCAGTAGTGGGTGGGCAGCGAGACAGCAGCCACCTGACGTCTGTGGCTACGGCTGTGGATGGCTAATTGAGAACAGGCAGGAGACCTGGTCCACTCCAGTAATTTTCAAAGCCCTCGTCTGGCAAAGATGAGTAGGTTGAGCACTCATCCATCTCAGTGAAACATACTCCATGACACTGTGGACCTCTGCTTTATGGATTGTGACTCGCCTGATGATGTTCAATTTAGTGGGTGCTCTCCTCAAAGCTCCTGCTTTGTGACCCGTCCTGCTGGAGTTGAAAGCCAACAGTGACTGGAAAAAAAAAACGCACCAGTTATAACATCAAATACTAAGTTCAGGTTAAAGCCGTGATCGCGCAGGTCATGCAGATCACACAGTCTTTCTGCTTCTCGAATGCGAGGCGCACGCATGTGAGTCACCGGCGATGGAGGAATTCATCAGGTATAAACGGAGCTTTGCGTAGTATAAGCTATGCAATTCTGGTTGCCTAGCAACTAAATGGATGTCGAAATAAAAATAGGCAAGAGAAAGTTTAGTCCTTTGCTTGAATCGACTGGAAGAGGAGAGTGAAGTGCCGGTGACACACAGTTAATGTTATTCAGCAGGTGATGCCATTCACCAGGAGTTTTATCCCCCCAGCTCATTTTATCACCAGGCAGGTGAAGACAAGTACACTGACAGAAATATCCACTGATTAAAGTTAAAATTAATCAGCTTAATTAATGACGACATTGATATAGCAGGTCATGTTCAGCCTCATTAGCATAACTGCTCACGGTTAATGTATTGTGATTATTGCAGGAGTTAGAGCTCCGAGTGCCTTTTGCTTCCTGCGGATGTCTGACAGAAAGTGCACTGACCAGCGCCGGTAAAAACAAAGCTTCAGCTGTTTGTCTGAGCGGAAAATGTCAGAGTCATTCATTATGATACGATGATGGATACACAAGATGCAGCAGCTGAGCGACTCCTGTCATGCATCAGCGTTCTCAAACATTCAACTGCTGCTGTTAAATTTGTTGATTTTACTAACTGTGCAGTCAAAATACTCACGCTACCCACCATTATTCACAGATTCTAGTCGAAATACACTCAAGTGCATTGATTGAGGCTAATTTAACTGCTATGTATATCACTCCAAACAATGATAATGTAGAATATTTTTCTACAATAATTATAATTTTGATAAAAATCTGAAAAGTCACACGCCAAACATGTAGCTTAATTTGGGTACTTGAGTAAATGTGAACACTTACATACTTTCCCACACTGTCAATATATGGATGAAACATTTTTAGGATCTGTCAAACAGTGGCCCCTGAGCAAGAACATCTCCTCCCCGGCGACACACACACACACACACACAAAACCAAAATGCCCAGCCATTGATCAGAAGTCTACAATGAGCTGAAAATAGACTCAGATGAACCCTGACTCCCGCTGTTAGAGACATGGCTTGGTGAGCGTGGCATATCTCTGGTATCATGTACGCCGGTCCAAGAGAGTCAGCCATTTCACGGCCTATTTCTCTCTCTCCCACAACGAAATGGTGACATTCTGCTTTGTCATTGTGCCACCACTCATAGCTCAGTAGGCCTCCTGACAAATTAACCCAAGCCCCAAGAGTCACTCAGCCTTGTCACTGCCATGAATTTATCATGAGAAGTGTCAGTCAGTCGAGCGACAGACTCAGCAGCATAGTTGGCACTTTTTTATCTAACTGTTTTAGCTTCTCCTTGGAGCACACACACAAAAAAAAAGAACGACCGTGTCAGACATCACATGGAGGACGAGCGCGTGCACATCTTTGCTGCTTCATTATATGTCTCTGACTGATCGTATACAGCTGCAGGAAAACGTTTACATGCACTTTTTGCAACATTTATGGCAGTTTTGAGCATTTCAATGATTTATGCCGCTGTTTTTTTTTTTTTCTGTGACTTAATGTTTGGGAAATGTACTTCTTTGTCACAAGAGATAGGAAACATTTCTGTCGTGTTTTTTGTGGAAAATCTGAAAAATAGAATTGGTAAAGAGAAAAAAAGAGAAAAAAATACATACAGCAACCTACAGTACTGTACATTATAAATATTATAAATATTGGGCTTAGGATAAACAGTGGGGGGTCAAAAATGCGTTTGGGCTGTTTTCAGGCGTTTCTGCATGTTATTATATTATTATATTTTATCACATTGTTCACTCTCTCTCCCCTCCTTTTTGGTAAACTCTATACTGTCAACTCTCTAGTAACAGTTAATATAAAGACCTCCAATTAACTTTTTCTTTGAAGAAAAGAATAGAGAAATGTGTCATCGGTATTATCATCTGATGTACACAGTTCTCCTTAATTGACCAGCGGGTGTGCAGTCGCAATTATTCATTCATGTAATTATAGACGAGTAACTCCCCATAGCTACAATACAGGTTGATACATGCCTCCTTTGATCAGGGTCATACAGCTGTCAGAAGAAGATGTAGGAGATTACTGACTAAAACAAAATTAATGCAAAAGGTTGAGGGTAATTGTGCTCACCAGTATAATCACAAAGCCATGGAAAATATAGAAACAATTTTTCTGATTGATTGGCAGGTTGTGCCTTAAAACTGTATATAAAAGTGGGCTTCAAACCCAGACTCGTCAAGAATTAAACCGTTGTGTAAATCAGTGCGCAAGGTATATTAAATTGCAGGTAGCCATAGCAACACGCCATCTGCTTGATGCCGTGTTAGATGCTGTGGAGTCAAAATGGTCAGAAACATAAGGCAAACACGTAGAGTCAAAATAGAACAGGTGTCCAATTATCACTGGATAATTGCTTGAACAGGATACAAAAAGCACTGCATCCATCAAGTGTAATGAATTACAGGAAACGTGATGAATTCAGGTCTTCATTTTGGCCTCGAGGCTCAACTGACTCCAATATTCAGTGAGTTGAAATCAGACAGAGCAGAGCACTGCAGTTTCTGTGCAGCCTCAAGCTGTTGAAAGGAAAGAGTGATTCCAGCGTAGGGGTTAGCCCAAAGCATGTATCTGTTCAGCCTATCAGAGGGCCCTGCATACAGAGCGAGGATCCCTGTTAGCTAAGAAAACCAGAGCTACCATGATTTCCTCACGGATCACTTTCTCCACCGAGCATTCTCCTCTGGCAGGCAGGGTCAGAAAGCACCATCCTTAAACATTAAAATGCCCTCAAAAGTCAACAGTATCAGCTCTGCGCCCCCCTTCATCACGTTTAAATGTTCTCGCAATCTGAGAAGCAGACTGGCGGTTTTCTGGTGTCAGTATCAGCCAAACGCTGCCTCCTGGCTGTTTAATCAACGTACAGGCTTTTTCTGCCGTGGCCTCAGTGCACGATGGTCTAACTCGTCAGAGATGCATCCACATCCACGCACGGCTTAAAAATACAAATACAAATACAAATACAAAAAAAACGCCAGAAAAGCCTTCATAAACTGCAATAAAAACTGCAATGTGCACACAAAACACTATGCCACTGTTGTCAGCATGCGCAGGCTAACCACAGCTCGGCAGCATCATTAAAGTTCTGGGGAACAGAAAGAAATTCACCGTGCTGGAGCTGATGACATTATCAGCTCACTGCTCTGCAGAGAGGCACGTTGGATTTACACCCCTAACACCTTTTGGCCTAAATAAAGAACTGAATTTCCCATGTTTCCTCCAATTCGTCATACTTGATGGATGCAGTACTTGTACTTTTTGTACTTCTATCTTTGTAACTCTAAGATGTGTCTGTGTTGTTTTGTTTCTCATGTGATTATAGAGCATGAGGTTTGACACTGTGGCAACTCCCACCCTTGGATCCGTGAACCAAACGGTTATCCAGTGGCACTTGTACACCTGTTCTAGATTTGTTTGCCTCACGTCTTTGTCCATTTTGACTCTGATGAACGCGTAGTAGTGTGGAAATGTTAGTCTGTTTGCACTATTAAAGGCTGCAAATCAATCAGTGTGCTCCAGTCCCTTTTCCCCTGGAGGTTTTCTGTCCTCAATCTGAGAAACACCTGATTCAGCTGCATGCTGTTTTAAAAAAAAAAAAGTATAATTATTTGCTATATTAGGACACCCCGTCTATTACATAAACACGTCATCCCAGAGTAACTCCCAGAATGCATTAGTCATAATGGACTACTGATAACAATGTGACACTTTCTATAGGGGGTTTATTAATCCTTTAAATCCAGATTATGAAATTTATTATTGTGATTATGGCACTATTTTACTTGGACACTACTGCACATGTCACTTAGGCTACATTTAACTGCACTACAATAACTGAAAATAGCTTGGGGCCTTGGAAATTGGTTATGTTTTAATTGCATTGGATACAGTTCTGCAAAAAACCTTTCAGCGTTGATGAATGCGGAGTCAAACTACATGCCAGGATGTGCGATACCGAGGAGCTTATCTCAGGGTTTAACAGTCACATTTGTTGGCCAAACCTTTGCCATTATTTTAATACAAAAAAACAGAGCGAGATCAAGACCTTTATTTAGACGGCTCATCTCCACTCTCTTTTAAATGCCTCCACTTTCTGATCTCCCACATGTAAATATTGATCCAAAAGAGATGCATGAGAAATCGATTATTCTATTCAAACACTGGTTCAGGTCAGAAAATATAAACAAGTTTGATTTTCTGCTTCACGTAAGAACATTAGACGTGCTTCAGTGCAACACACAGTCCGATTTACAGAACAGAAACACTATCCTCCACATTTTTAGAGTACGTACAGGATGCCTTCCTTTACGTATGTGTTTAAAATTACATCCATTCATGTGTGTTCTTTACTAAATGCATATGAGTCTGCAAATCTGTAAAGACTTGTTGTAGACATGCCTGTATCAGATAATATTCACAACATTAAGGTCTGCTCTGTGTCTGGCCGATAAAAACATCTTGTTATCCCTTGGGGCGAGAATTAAGTCTCCTATCAAAGATTTGATGGTAGGCAACCTAATAGATGGGCCTCTTTTCAACCTCTTTTCAAGAGAAGGAATGAGAGAGCAGATCGTCCAATCACTGCAGAGCATTAGATTGAACAAAGTATCATTGCCATGGGAGACCAATTTCAGCTCAATTATATCCACTCCCCGCTGCTCGTGCCCTCTGTAGTGCTCAACCAAGCTGCTGTGAAAGTTCTTCTCATCTTTGAAAGATGTTGAGATAATTATTTTTCTTAATCGTAAACTTAAGTTCCTGGTGCATTTGCTAGTTTTAATGGGAATGTTGATTCACCAGCTGGTCTGAAACGGCCGTCCGCCCTGTCCCAAAACCTGTCCATCACCACCAAATCTGACCCTGGCTTGGCATTCCTGGGACATTCGTATTGACAGTTTGTCTCGGGATTTGGTAGATAAGTCAATGCCATGTCAATCCAGTGTGCATGTGGATGCTCGAGCCTCGGGGGGAGATGTTACCCACACCCACTCACACTTGCATACTCAATCAGTAAAAATAGCATGATGTGGAAAGTCAAAAGGCTCCTGTGGAGGTTAGGGATACATTCGTACTCTTGAGACATGTTACGGTTTGAATTTTGCAGGAGTTCATGGATTCACACCTTTGTAGAGGAAATTCATGTGATTCAGCAGATGGTGATAATCAAGGTCTATGAATTATATCGAAACCAAGCAGGAAACGAGCTTTACAGTGTTGAGGAGACTCACAGGAGCAGAGGCAGCAGAAGAGCTCTGATGCTACTTGCTTTGCAAAGTGATCCCAGTTTGAAGGCTCTGCTTGGACAGAAATTCTACTTGAAGTCTATCCAGGGAAAAATGAAAATACAAGAAAAGTGATTTTTGTGTAACTGTACACAGACACGGGCGTAGATGGGTCAAAATACCAGTCTGGGTGAAAGTAACAGTCTGCCAGTGCTGCCAAAAACAAACATGAAATGAAATAGTCTCAGTGAAGAGTCAGCCAGTCTGTGTATGTGTGCTCCTTTTCCAGGAGCCGCTCTGTGATCTACAGTGTGCACATAATGCTGCACAACAGCAAATACATGACACGTAAAACAAGCCTAACCCAAGCACAGGTTGTTCTTAATGTAAGGTATTATTAAAGCTCATTTATTTTACCTTACATGCTTCATGGGACCTATGACGAGCTCTGACAGCTAAACCTGCTCTGTCGTATTGAATCAGACAGCTGTAGCTGGTTGCATGTGTATCTGTATATGTCACCGTGTTATTTAAAAACAGTGATGTCATTGTATAGTTTGTCCACCTGTGCTGGCACGGTGCCAGGATTTCAGCTTTGGATGAACCAAAGTCACTTTAGCTGTACAGAAGTTAATAGTTTGCCTTCCTTTGATGGTTTCCAACTGGTCTCACTAAAACAGAAATGACTGATATCGTGTGAAAGGAGCCGACTAACACGTTTGGTTGATTATGACACTTTTTAAATCTTTTCCCGAAACATTTTCGATGCAGAGAACGCTTGTTATTTATCCACGACAGTTTGTATTTGTTCCGAGCGGCAGACGCGGGCATATTGCTCAAATCGTGTGAAAGTGAAACAGCGTATTATCTATCATGTTTGTTTTTTCTTTGCTGTGGATTTTACAGACCAATACATTCATTTTGAACAGTGACATTTTAATTCTACTGAAGGAAATACCATCTTGTTTGGGTGATCTTAGTGGATTATTATTTAAGTTGATTGCAGGGAGAGAGAGAGAGAGAGATGGACTACTGGGTGAGCGAGTTTGACTTTTAACAAGAGAGCGAGAGCATCAGTTCATGAGCCTGTCTCAGCAGAACAGTCCATGCTTTCAAGTCGGGCAGGAATTTCCAGCTCCGGCCACTTTGATCAAACTCTTTTAATGTGTTAATAAATCAATGCCTGTTGTGCCATAGCAATGAATTAATTTAGCTTCAACCTACAATATCAAATAGATTCTTGGACGAGTTTTTTTGGCGATCATCTGCGCCTGCACAACCTCCACACTGTGACCTGCACGCGTGGGCTTAACAGGCCTGAGCAACATGAAAAAGCCTCTTGTGATTGGTCACACATGATAGTAGCTGAATAAATGTTGTTGTTTTTGTGTATCATTATCGGATTTTTAACTTCTCAAGTATCGATATCAGTAGCGGCCTCCAAAATCAATATCAGCTGGGCCATAATCAATGTCACAGTATGGGAATGTGTGCAGACTCGCATATAAACTGATCAAACTGATGTTTTTCCACTGTTGTACAATTAATCAGAAGAACTTTCCCGTGCAAAACTTTTTTAATCAGTTTGTTTGTTTTTAATCACAGTTGGCCTGGAATCATTCATTTAAAGGACGTCATTTTAGAAATGATAACATATTAGCACAATATGATTTCAAGCGATAATACTGAATTATTGCCCATCCAGCTCCTTCTTAATGCTGTAGGGAGTCGACCTGTTGCTCTGAAAACAGAGAATCTTTCCCCTCCTGCAGTAACTTGTAAACAAACGTCTGTTCTTCAAAATGCATCCGTACACTTCTGCACAGGTCATACAGAAACAAAGAAAAAAAGCAAAACTATAATGAGTAAGATGTCTCCCAGCAGCTTAATTAATCTCAAGATTAAGTCAGGCATGTCAGTTAGGTTTCTCATAATGTGAGTATGAATATAACAGATCATTCTGCCACATTGCCATTCAGTGATTTGACTGTGTCAGCCTTGATGATTTCAGCGTAGTGGACGCAGGGCAGGCTTAGTGAAAACTAAACAGCAGTGGTGTCGACTTTATTATTGACGCTCTTGCTGCCTTGGAAAACCTTTCGAATGAGAGCACTCCCTCACTGTTAGCACAGACTGACAGCATGCTGCTGCACAGCATGCTCAGTTTAAACAGGATGTTGACCAATGATGTTTCGATATTGCGTGCAGTATTTTCACATATAAGAGCGTCAAAGCAGAAAAGAGTGGTTACAGTGGAGTTTTGAATTGCCTCAGACCTCGGGTGCCGCCTCTGTGGCTGGAGTTGTTATTTTGGTCAAGGTGTGCTGACGCATGTCTGCGGCGCGATGCAGCACACAGGGGCCAGGAAATGGATCTCAAATGACTGCGTCTGTAATGGAATCACAGCGCTCATTCACACCACTATCGTCTGCCAATAATGACGAATAATTGTCAAAGAGAAACTACGCCATTAATGAGCGGAGGAGACGGGAGATGTGGTAATGATGAATCTCGATGTGTTCCAGAGACCTCTGTCTTCCCTCTGGTTTGCAAACGGTGCCAGCGCTGAAATGTAATGGCCTCCTGTTCGTCTGTCACGGGGGGAGAGAGAGGAAGTTGAATGAGTGGAATTAGATTGCATTTCCCATCCTCTTCATTGTTATTTTTGGTCAAATAACACATTGCTCTTCCACTCACAAGCAGGAGCAAAAAGCAGTTGGTGTGTAATCAATCCTTTTGCGAGGGGAGTGGGTCGGGGGGGCTCGCTCTGTGCCTGCCGCTGTGCACAAAATGGAATAAATGTGACATTAGGGACGCGGGTATCATTACCTTGATGAATTACGGAAGGTATAACGATTATGGAAATTGTCATCGACTGATCATTCGTCTCAATTTATTGCAGCTCAGTGCCACTGTGGCCCAGCAGACTGAAATGTTATAATGTCAATAGTTCTACGAGCTGTTATCAATGCTTGCTTTGCTCTCACAATGGCCGAGCACTGTAGGTCTGTTGTACGCCATCCATCGCAATCCAGACCTCAGCAGCGGACCCCCTTGATAGTTCATGAGGTGAAGGGGGAAGCTAATTGAAAAATTGACCAGTCACAGTCGCAGAGTGGTCGGGATGGAGAAGAAGATGTAAGACTATCGATGACGGGGTGCGTGTTGATTTGAACTTTTAGAGCGGAGCTCAATTTTATAACCACTCTCACATCTCGCCTCTGTCAATCCTGAATTAAAACAGCTCTAACAACCCACGCAGGAAGTGCAATTATGTCAAAAAATTATTTGCGAAGTGATAAAACTCATCGTATTAAAGCAGCTCACTGCTTTTTACATCTCCCTGTTTAGCAGTTGATAGTATAAACTCTTCAATTCACTGAAATATTCAAAACCAATCACCAAATTACATCGTCAATACTAAACTACAAATTACACACATAACATTAACAGTATCGTTATGGTAATTATGTTTTTGAAGATAGAGCAATCGTAATATAGCAGCATGCCACAGTGCACTGAAGTGTGTCCCAAAGAGATCCCTGGAAAGATATTGCTCTGTGCTCACCGTCAACAATATCAGGCCACCTCAGGGAGCTTGTTAGCACTCTGCATGTTTGCAAGTATTATCATAACACACCTACAATAAAAGGAGAGAGACATTTAGGCCCTTTTACTCACGTGACACATCATATTCCCCTTGTTGAGAATATATATGAATATGATTAAACCCTTGACATTCATAATTTTGCAGTGCAGTGGTGAAATTGGTAACCCTGTGAGACAATAAATCATAGTTATGTCAACTGCGCTCATTAGACTTCAATTTATGAAAATTGTGCAGGATATGAAGATTTGCAAAGGTCCAGACTCAATGAAAGCCTGTGATGGAGCCCCTCTGGAGAGTTTTCTAATCGCTGCAGCAGGAATATGGCCCCATAATGGAGGACATATCTCTTCATTAGCCCTGTGTTGGAGCACAGTTGCGTTCATCCAGCCTTTGATAAACGCAGTGCAGTTTTCTTACCCTGGCACTTTTAGCACACAAAGTTGCCTACGTTTAACCAAGTCCTCTCGGAGTGAATGTTATTGCTTATTGCACTAAGTGCACCAACCAGCAAGGGAGAGCATAACGATGTACTTAGCTAACATTAGATCAGAATCACTTTTACTTTTAGTACAGCACAAGGAATTTGGCAGTGCAGCTGCTGTTTTGGTAAAGCAGGATGTTATTACAAGGTGTTCTAGTGTCTGTTTAAACTTGAATTTGTGCAGGCTAAATCCCACCTTCATTCCTCTCCTGCAGTACAAACTATTCAAGGGTTTTCTATTGTGTATGATAGCATGTGCTGATTAATTCAAACCAGTACTGAGGGATTTGTTGGGTGTGGAAATGCATAGTGCAGAGCAGACATCTCTTTCAAAAACCAACCTCATCTCAGGCTCACAGAGACTAATTCCAGCAGAGCAGCCAATACAAATGCACATGGTGCTGGTGATCACCAGTGTGCCGGCAGGAGATCAGCTCTACAGTATTCAACCCGGTATCATGCAAAAGTGTACGATGGACCCGCCGATCCACTAGAGGACAGCGTGTCGGTGTCACGTTAGACAAAGCCTAGGAGTGAAAAGACATGTGTGTATGAAGGTGCAGTACCAGCAGGGGGCGATAATGACGGGAGCAAATGATGAACGTACAATAAGGAACGACCGAATCCAAATGAGGACGTTCACACAGGAGATCAGGGTTTATAGGTAACAAACTTAATATCAGTTAATGCTCTTAACATACATACATACATACTTATGCATGTAAGTGAAC
This sequence comes from Chaetodon auriga, assembly GCF_051107435.1. Lineage (NCBI taxonomy): Eukaryota > Metazoa > Chordata > Actinopteri > Chaetodontiformes > Chaetodontidae > Chaetodon > Chaetodon auriga. Next base: position 23,318,099 of record NC_135082.1, on the reverse strand, counting down.
TTTTGTAAGTAACATTCTTATTTTAACCCAAACCACGATCTTTTCTCAAACCGAACCAAACTTCGCCTGATTATTGCTAACATCACCCCAGAATGAAAAGTGTTCACGCTGAGGCGAGGCAAAAAGCTGACACCCTGGACCGGCGGGTCTGTAACAAGCTTTGGTGTGATACCAGGTTGAATAGCTGCAGGTTAATCTCTCCAAGGCAGGACTCTATCTTAAACTCACGAAAGGCCTGGATGAAAATAATTGGTTGGGTTCTGCATCTTGACAGAAAACAGAACTTCAGTAAAATCTGTTTTTAAAAAAAAAAAAAAAAAAAAAACATTTCTTGGTTCAGGAATAAAGAATGGGTACAATATTCAATAAACAGGATGCATCATTCTCTCATGTTTACGATCAATTTGGCAATTGTCAATTCCTCTTCTGTTGTGAAAAATGTGCCGATGCAAACATCATTATTTCAGTGATCTATCACTGTTTAAACTGGAGACACCACCAAAAATTCTGCATGCATTTTTGTGTATCAATGCCAATTCAGAAGAGTTATATTACTTTGAAGTATTACTTTGACTCGGTCCCGTACATGAGAGGACAGACTGGGACTCTGTGATAATCATAAGCTTCTGTTCAGGTTTGATACAGTGAATCAAATCTGCTGCAAAAACACGACTGAATTCTGGGTTTTCATCCTATTTATCATTACCACCGCAAACCTAACAAAGGGAAGTTGTTTATTCCCAGATGGAAAACGAACCAGAGGTGTTTATTTTTTTTTATTTTTTCTGGGGGAGTGTGTTTTTAAACTGGAAGCCAATTAAAAACAGCCTCTGGTACCAAAAGGCCTTGTTATCCACCATTTTCACAGACGAATTTCGGCACATCTCTGAGTGTGATACAGAGGTGTAGCTATGTGTGATTCTTTTGAGAGGATCTTGCTTCGATAATGTGAGATATTTCCTGGTGAAATCAGGGGTCTGCGTTGCCTTGAATCGGTTGAAGGGGGGCAGAGTCTTGCTGGAGAAGCAAAAGCACTTAAACAAATCAAATGGCAGTATTGGATTAAGTAGTAAACTTCAAACTGCTATTGCTGAGTTATCAAAGATGCAACTTTGCCTCAATTTCATTTGGCCAGATGGTTATCTGTTATATTCAGAGTCTGGTGGGCCCCTGGCCCCTGTTTGAAACCGGATGTTGGCACACCGGGGTGGTGTGATCGCCATCCATAAACCAATTTCATATCAGTTAGGAAGTGGTTGGTTTGATGGAAATGGAAGAAAACAGGTGGCCCGAAGTGTTGTAGTGTTCTTTAATATCATTGTGCAATACGAAATAAAAATACAGTGCAGCTCCTTTTCTAATATTATATTGTATTGAGTTAAGCAACCACTCGTTTTAATGTGTTTTCCCAAATTAATGAATGAATTGGTTACCAGTCAGAATCTGCCCAGTCCAATTTCTCTCTGAAGAAATACACAAATGTAAAAAACAACAAGACAAAAATGTGTTTGATACAAACTGCCAGCAGTGGGACTGATCACAAGTCTGCAATGGTATTACTGGTTTTAATTTTCATATAAACCTCCTGGTTTACAATTAACTCAACACTTTTTATGTTTAAGGAAAAGTCATAAGATTTTGATGGTAAAATACATGAAAATATGCTTGTTGATTTTTGGCAAAACAAAACAAAACAAACAAAAGGAATAGCTGTAGGAAATGTAGTTTTCATTATAGTGTGACTTAATACTTAATCCATTGTAATCCAACAGACATGTGCACACCTTACTGCCCATTTCACCATTGAATAGGACCCTAGTATCGATCTTTACTCTTAAGATTGAGCTATGATGGGCTGGACGCAGCCTTTGGTACAATTCAACAATGGAGGAGAGGAGATAAACTGAGCCCACATGAAGGATCTCACCTGCAGCGCAGCAACAGGCGGACAGAAAGACACCGAACCACACATGCAGTGTTAGCTTTGGTGTCCGTGCACTGCAGTCTCATGTGGAGGAAAACTGGTTTTATATTTAGAGTAATTCTGCCTTCAAGGTTGACAGGTCAGGTGACCAGTCACTGGAAAAGTTTGCTGTTACTGTGACAGTGAGGGTTTAATCTGCTGTCCATCAGGTTGGTCAGACTGGTCCGTTGTATCCGTCAGCGTCCAGCGTTTATCTGCAGCTGTGGTTTTAGGTGTCAGAGCACCAATTACTTAATATCTCTCTCTCACTTTTTTCTTTTTGCTCCCGTGTAGTGTAGCCAGCGAATGGATATTTGAGGGTGATGCTGACGTTCAGCATTTTCCAAACATCTCATAATAACACATAACATAAGCAAACAATGCTGCTAAAGATCCCTTATTTCTTTTTTCCCCCTTTTTTTTTTTTTTTTTGAAATTGTGACCATTGACCAAGCAAGACACTTTTACAGTACAGTAAACAAACTAATGCTCACGTATCTGTCCAGTTCTGCGGTGAACACGTATGATCCCCATCATTCAAATGATATGATGTTATTTAAAGTTTTAAGGTCAGCTGTTCTTGACATTTGACTCACATCTGCATTTTTATGACTTGATTTTGCCACAGGAAATGGACGTTTCTTTCAAATAAATAGAAAAATAATGAGATGTTTGGTGCAGGCAGTGATAGAGCCAGGCGAGGAGAAGAGGACCACCTACAGAAAGTCAAACTTCATTAACACAACGGCGGCGATTATAGTAAGATGCCTAGAATAGCAATAACTTCCCTGACAGACAACAGCAGCTGTTCAGTGTCTCACACTCCACTTAAAAACGTCTGTGTTGTTTACAAACTGACAGGAGGGGATGAGTGTTTGTGACCAGGTAAACACTTCAGTCCTCAAACTGGATGACCACCAACTTTATCCAACTCGAACCGGTGAACTTGTGACTTGTGGGAAGTTGGGCAGAAGTTACCGATCTCTTTTCTTTTCCGTGATGACTTCCAAATGTTTACTGTCGTTTTATAAAGCTCCTTCTCGATCCAAGCGGCGTTTTCATTTCATGCTTTTCCATAGTGTTGCTAGCGGTTGCTGCTTGATTCTGCCTTTTGTGCCAGTGTTGCTGCATAGCTGCTGGAGCTATACACGAATAATTTAAAACCTCACTGTACAAAGCAGTGAGCCGGTCTACAGCAACATTTCTGAGTAATAGAATGTGCAGTTAGCACAATTAAGAAAAAAAAAACTAATTAAACCTTTGCCTTTTTTTCCATCAATAAACTACTGCTGTAGAAGGAAATGAGCTGCATTTACCCAAGCTAACATACAGAGGATGATACTGTAGACACAAATGGATTTTTTTCATTGTCTGATCACATGTTTCGGAAATTATAGAACAGAGTTAGATTAGGTTTTATGAACTCATAACTTCCATGAAGCGGCGTGCTGCCTGCTGCAGAGCAACGTGCCCTTTCTACCCACACATGATGTTATATGTTACTGTGCTGCCCTGTAACTTCCTGAAAAAGTAAATAAAACAGCTCCTGTCTGCTCTGCCACCGACTGTCAGACTCCTCGTGCTCAGAAAAAGTGTGTTTTATCTCCGGGCGCTGCCCTCTTTGCTTCCTGGTTAATCTTTTCAAATTAACTGCATGTAGTTCACCAGGTCTCCCACCACTAGCTTTGATTGACCACATGTCTCTCCCCTTTGAGGCTGTCCATCCATCTGAAAAATTTAGAATGACACTGAGCCTGTTTGATATTTCAAAAGGTAGTTCATTTTACTGTAAGTCATTTTTTTAGCCATATGTTGAAAAAGTCAATCTCAGCCAGGAGGAGTTGTGGGTTTTTTTTTTTTATTACCACCAAACTCAGAAAATAAATTGTGGGCAAGTTTCTTTTTCCTTCCTTGAGGAATTCTACTTTTTTTTGTGACCCAAAGGTTTTGATTGTGATCAAGTACAAGCAGAGTTTGTTATTTGAGAGTAAAGATTAGGATGTTTAAAATTCTGAAAATAAAGCAGGAATCTTTCTAATCGCCTGTCATCCGCCTGAAAATTGTTTTCCCGCCGTCCTGTTTCTCAGGTATTCTAGTTCCCTCTTTAGACTTGGTGGTGTCATGTCGACCCACTACAATAAATATAAATGTTCAGAGAATGGCCTCAGAAGGAAACCAAGGCCCTCCCACCTAGTTTCAAAGTGTCCTCTGAGATTTGACAGCCTGGCAGAGAGGCATCCATCTCCGTCCTCCTTTACTGTAGGCGACTCTGAAAGATTTCGGTCCTCTGAATAAATCCCAGACTCATTTGCAAAATGCTTCATTTTTGTACTGAAATATTCGGTCCTTTAGAAATTGATGATATTGGCTCAAATAAACGTTTTTTGGCGCAATAAATGTTTGCTTTATTTCCTTTTTCCTTTCCCCCACAAGTGAAGGAAAAAAGGTGCTTCCCTAAAATCCTCGGTGTGTAACTAAGGGTGAAAGCTGTTTTGTCCCTTTGGAAGGGATTCATTTCCACATGAAAAGGGAAGTACTGTCCAATCCCTTTATACATGTCCGTTTAGTTTGCCTAACACAATACTAGACTAACAAAAGGCAATAGCCTTTGCAGTGTGCATATAATGCACTGCACATATACAGAGTGCACATCTATTGTTACTTTTGCTTTCTAACATACATCACACAAGACAAGACACAATTTTGAACACATCAGACTCGCTGTCTGACCCCTTGGGGACAAATTCCGGCATGCACAGGACGAGTAAGGGAGTGTATGCATAATTTGTCAATGTTGCTTTTTTATAATGTCCACAGGTCTCTCTGTCCCCGCGGTGTGGCCCATCTGTTTTCTCTGCTGATACTGAACATGTGTAAAACATACGGAGCTGAGGAGAGATACAGCCTTTTATTCTTTGATGTATGCTATGCTCTTGGGCTTTAATGGTGAAGTTTCTGGTTCATGTTTTGTGTATTCAGGCACGCTTCCCACAAACCGGGAAGCAAATGCAGCAAATACTGTATGTTCCTGCATTTAATTTTAGTGACTATTCCTGACTTTAATCAACGAGTCTAAAAAAGGCTCCGCGCTACGGGATGCATGAATCAAGCACTGCGTGTTCATGCTGATACAACTGTACTCTGTGTGGAAACTCTATCATCAATCTATAACATGTCTGTGGGCCATTTGTTTGATATGAAGCTTATTTTTATGTTGAAACCTCACATCTACCTCATATTCAAGCTCTAGTTTCCAATTCTTCCGGGGCTCTTTTCATCATGCAAAACCCAGCTACTATGTGAATACCCATTACACCTTTGAATCTGGCTGTTGAAAGTGACTGGCCTCCAATAGAGGGCACAGTTGACTGCATGGACTCGCATGGCAAGTGTAACTGGGAGAAACGAAAGCCTCGCTGAAGGTCTCACGGAGAGGAACTCTGTATCAAAGATGGAACCTAAAGATGTGTTGTAGTAAGAGAGCTTTTTTTTTTGTGAGACAGAATGATCTATTTTCTTTGGTTCAAGGAAGTGAAGGACTGTTAATCTATCATTAACCCTCTGGTGTACCGAACTTGAAAGAACCTTTATGCGGATAAAATGTGTGAATATGTTGCTTAGTAACTAACTTCCACGTACAGTCTCTGAAAAGCCCCCAAGAATATTACAGAAGAGGGAAAAAAGTAGTTAGACTTGAAGTAGAGGAAAAGGGATGGAAGCAGGAGGGGCATTGGCTTCAGCAGCTCTTACAGAAAATTCCTCTCCCTTTTTATGTCCTTTCTTTCTCTCCCTTCTTTTTTTGCATGCCCTTGACTGAAGATTGAATGGCAGAGTTGGAGATGGATTGTTGGGCAGTTGCCTTTCATGCAGATAATGCCATTTGATGGAGGCGAGTTTTTGATGTGCTCCGGGTATAATAGAAGAATCAAGCATCGAAGGCCAGGACTGATTTTGCTTGGAGAAAAGCTGTCCTCAGTGATAACTTCATCACTGCATGTGGTCGGACGTGGGGTAAATTCAGGAAGGGGATTTAAAAAAAAAATTGCCCAGTCAGAGCTGCAGTAGTTGGCCCCCTATTGAGCCATGGGGCCTGCAGACCATAGCTCGAAGGTCTGTGATCTACCACTGGTATTGTTAGTCTTTCTATCTTCTCTCTCCCTCAGAACCAAAACGACTTTGCCTCAAAATGCCTTTCTAGTGGGATTAGTGGGCTGTTGCTTTTGTAATTAATGAAACTCTGCTTTCTGTGGTCTATCCTCTAAATGCTATCATTTGAAGCCTATGAGATAGTGTCTCACATGTTTTCTTCAATCACAAAGCTAATTCAAAGTAAATGTGGTTTTGGTTTAAGACCGGGACGGAAAATGGCCGGAAGGCAGGCGCACTTATCTCTGTAACCGGAGCTCATCAAGATGAAGTTTTCACACTTACAAAATTCTAAAGAACTTCAATTCTGTCTATGAAATCAGCAGCGAGAGGCCTGTCAAACCCCTCAAAAGCCAACTCATATACTGGTTCGTGTCAGTGTGAAAGATGGAACAAAATCTTGAAATGATGTTCATTAGAACAACATTTCTTAATGATAGAACTCGAACTGTGTGTATTTATTGCACATCTCTGCTGCAGTTGATCAATTCCACTGCAGATGGTGGCTGGAGCAAAACAATATGAATCAAGCCCTGTTCGACTGCAACATTTGCATTGGAACAGCGAGTCGTTCGGGCCTCCATGTTTGTCTAACAGTTTAATTAACAGCTTGAATAACCCTTCACTGCTGGTCTTCTGTGAGAAATAACACGTTTATTTACATCAGCCTGCCATTTGCCTTCCCTTTGTCAGACTGGAGGTGAGAAATTTGAGATTTTGAGTGTTGACCAATTATGTGGCAGCGCGCGCGGCCATAGGTAAGCTTAACGAGCAGCTCCTCAATACAAAAGAGGAGAGGTAGGCTGAGGGGACGCAGGCAGGTGGGCTGAAGCGCAGCAGAGCCACCTATGCTGTGTCAGATTCCATTTGAGGGGACATTTTCCAGCCTCTGACTGACTTATCGAGTCCTTTGGCAGGTGGGATCAAACTGCTGTGGTCAAAGTTAACGTGGGGTCCTTTAAGGTAAACACTCTTCTTCGAATAATGGAACTAATTCGGCTCACACGTGCAGCTGCATGTTGCTCGCCAGCTGGAGGTCACAGTTGACCCTCCTTTTTTTATTTACGGCCTCCACCACAACACCGGTGCTGATAGGCAGAGCAGATGCGACGCTGAGCAAGGCGACGGGATGCGCAGTTTATCAGCTGACAAGTGCATATCGGACAAAAGAGCAGCTGAGCGGCTGTGAGCCTCCGCATCCTGACCGAGTGAGTTTTCTTTAAGCGAAACAAGGCGCGCATCCTGCACGGCTGCTGGCCGACGGGGAACATTTGTAGTGCCTCCTGCGTGGGGGACAACTGCATTGTTGGAAGTACTGGCTGCGCTGAGCCACTGGGAGGACTGGGAAGCTTTCTGAGCACAGACACGTTTCGCACGGAGCTGGCGCCTGAAGCTCTCAGCTCCTGACACCGCGACGCGGCACAGCGTCCTCTCCCAGGTCCGCTTGCTCCGAGGCGTGCGCGGTCGGTGTCGACGGCAGAGCCGAGAGCTTTTCTGGGGGAGATTCGCAAGAGGTTTGTCTGTGAAGAATATCAGCTGTGCCACATTGCACACGCGGCTATTGTGAGAAAGACACCGCGACGCACTCTGCACACTGCCGCCTGCAAGTTTGGACTAAAGCGCACCGCTGGAAGTTTATGCGCCTCTGGCTCGGACAGGCTCGCTGAAGCTTCGTGCAGGTCAGTGTGCTGGTAGTATTTTACCCTCCTCCTCGGCTTTATGTGGAAGCCACCCGCGTGATTAATATAAACGGGCAGAATCGGTGGTCCTTGTTCAATAATGGTGTCTAATTTGGTCTGTACGCTCTGTTGCAATATCCCGAGTCCCCTGACAAGACGTGGAGCCGAAACCTGCCGGGCTGCCAGCCCCCTTTTTCCCATCACTATCTTGATTAAACGAATTAGATCATACTTTTTGATCCATGCCCTGTGGATTTTTAAAATTACTGCTGTAATGAGTTTAAGTGTTGAGCGGGATGTAAGCGTGTCTGAACAGGTCCAATTTGGGGAAATAACATGATAACCTCAAGTTCAGCATTCAGAAAGATGCAATTTGTAAAAGTCACCTAATTTTGTGCTCCTGAAATTAGCTCATAGGTGGAAAATTAATAGGTTGTGCTGCTGCTTTCTGAAGGTTATGTTCAAGTCATTTTATTCCTCAGTGCTGACAATAAGAACATAATCTTCCTCCCAGTCTCCATCACCTCTCACCTCAGTGTCCTCAAGACATCTGACCAAGAGCTGCCACTGTGGGATGGCTTTGCTCCAGTAAGTGAATTTATCTGCACATAAAATGCTTTATAAAAGCCTGAAAGCCTCGCTGGGGTGTAAATCACCTGCAGAGATAACCCGCTCAATCCACTAATAATTCAAGTGTCGATGAGCTTGCACACACTCTTGCTAAACTGTACCAAATCTGTGGTTTTTGGCCTGAGGTGGAGGAGGTGGAGAAATTTCATCGGACCGTTTGAATTTGAAAGAGGCCCCTAGGAAGGTTTTGTTTGGCACTGGGATTCAGTGCCTCGTGGGTCGGACATGCTGCAACTTTTGGGTCGTATTTTCTGTTAGGAGAGAGGGATGGCTGCCGGACGACCGTTGGATGGATGTGCAGTGTTTAATTTGTGGTTTGGTTTTGTGTTTTGGTCGTAGTAGCATTTCTTCAGAAAGTGCTCCTAATTAAACAGAATGGTTTAGACGTCAGCTGGATTCAGTTCCTCCTTTTATTGTGTCTCAGCTTTATAACATGGTGACTTGTCAGTGCTTGGCATGAGCCGGAGAGAAACGCTGAGCTGATTTCACTGTGGCATGGATCAGCGTGTATGCAGTCTGCAAACACGCGCATCTGAGTCCACATGATAGCCCAGAAGGACAAGTATATCTGTCCAGCTAAATTGATTTATGGCTATTGTCCAGAGTGCTGTTGAGGAACTGCAGCAGTTGAGGCCATTTTCTGTTTCATATTCCTCCTCTGACGAGGGCTGGAATAGTCAAGTAAAACAGATCTTCAACACTTCAGGCCTCAGCAGTGACTTATGCACCCCTCCACAAGCCTTTGGCTGTGTCTTGGGCCACATAAGAACAAAAAACGGCTCCAAACTAGCGTAGAAACAGTCTGTCTTCCTTGTGCCAGCCTGTAAAGGCATTACAGTGACACTTATTGGGTGATATTGATGTGGTTTTGTAGTAGAGCAGCAGAACATGAGAACAGCTTGTATTATCTTTTTTTCCACGGCAGTGATAATAATTTAAACTCACTTTCTCAAATCAAACATCACAGTCTATGCTAAGAATGTATGTACCATTCCTGATAGATGAAGTGTTTGGTGTTTACACTTTTCAGAAGCACACCTGGAGTGAGAACAGTGCTCTTGTGAACATTAAGCTATCAACACATTTTGCACCACTCTGCAGTGAAAAGCAATAAACCACTGTCAGGTTTACATTGTGCACATAATGTAGCAGGCGATTGCACAACCAGCGCTGAGGTACGTAAGCTTGCTGCCGTGACCCCTTATTGAGGCTTTAGCCTCAGCTTCAAGCTTTATTGCCCTTTAATCCCTCTAATCAAAGCGGGTGACAACAATTTCTGTTTCAGCCGAGAGCAGGAAATTCTCGAGGTGGTTTTTACCACGCTTGGAGCTTGAAATCATCTAATTAATTCAGAAATATTAGAAGAACTGTGTACACAACACTGCCACTCCATGTTCATGTCCTTAAGTAATTTCCCCTTTCATTATTCCTGTGGAGAATTTAATATTCTGTGTGATGAGAACTGCCTCCTTTAGGGATAATGCCGGCTTGAATACTGGCCCTAAACAGTTTTATAGATTATTAAGGGGCAATCAAGATGACTTCTCTCCCTCTGTAAAAATTACTCCTCTAAGATCTGAGAGATATTGAGGGAGAGTCGATGCACAGACCTGCGCCTATAAGAGCTCTCATTACTTGTTGATGCAGATAGTGGCTCAGAAGATGACCTTATGAATTATAACATTTGATATGGCAAACAGCATCGCCGACTCTCCTGTTTCAACACATCAGAGCAAACATGTGAAGGTTAATGCAGCCTGACAAACTGCCCACAGTTCCCTGGGCTCCACGGATCGGTTCCATGTCATATTTACTTTACATAATTGCTGCCCTCTAATCTGTTACTATTAACACGCAGCCTGCCTGGCTATTGTCTGCTGCACTCTCTTTCACCTGTTTTCTCTCGCAGTACATTTCCCTTTTCCTCCCATGAGCATAGCCAGACATCATGATAAATAGTTGGCGTGAAAGTAAAGCATGCCAAGATGCGTATAGGATCTTGAAGTACTTTAGAAATTTAAAGAAACCAGGCCTCCGGATGGCGAAACCTCCATCATATTTACTTGTAATGACCTTAAGTCAAGGGATTATTTGGGTTTGGCACAGCGTTGTGACACTTGAGGCAAAGTTTACCCTGACAAAAAAAAAAAAAAAAAAAATGTTTTTCCTGCAAGTTGCCAAATTATTGCTGAAAGTCACCCTAGGATTTGGGGGGAGGGGATTGCATGCTCTTGAAATGTGCTTAGAGTAGGGATATTTCGTGACAGCACTTGATGCATTACCACTGTGGTCCTTAACTACATTGTATGCTGCACGGGAGAAAAAAACACGGTATGGATGCGAGCAGGTTTAGGACTGTATGTGCCTTATGCTGTCTCTGAAGTCACAATGTGTGTGTTGAAATCACAGATTGCTTTCCTTAATTTAGAAACTTCCCATTCAATTAAAATGTGGACGTCTCAACGAGCTTGAGCAACAGCTAAGAATATTAATAGAATTTTATATTAGCCTAAACATGGATTTACATAGTATTTTCCATCTCCCATATCTGCTCAGTATAATGTGATACCTGCCATTGCATTTTGATTGGGGAGGAGAGCGGAGCTTTCTCAAGGGTGCAGCTGCTGTAGCCACATCATGGCTATTGTAGACTCACTGCATGACTTGGTCTGCTGTGCATAACATCAACTGACGCCTGCATCTCGGCGTTCACCTACGTGCAGAAGCATTGGAAGCGATGCGCTGTGCGTAGGTGTTCACGGACAAAACGGACAAGCAGGTAATTGTTTTTGATGATGTTTAAGCCTTTCTTCAGCTGTGTTGCTTAAATCGGGAAAGGCGAAGATTCAAAGCGTGGCATCTCTTGGTTTTGTTTCAAACATTTACTGCTGCTCCCTTGCCGAAGCAGGCTGAGATGAAAGCCACCTGCCATTAGCCACAGGACGCTGTCCTGCTGGTCCAGCTCTGGGAGCAGCACCGCTTCACACTGTTGTAACCTACAGATTAACATTTATGGCTCAGCATGCTCTGGTGGACTTTCTGGGTCAAGACCAAGTGGCAAGATTGAGGAGTGGGCCTGACTTTGTAACAGTACAACTCTCCCTGTGTGCGCCAGGCTGAGCCTGGCGGGGAGAGCCAAACCGAAATGTGCTTAGTTCTGTCATAGGGAGAACAAAATAGAAATGCATTGTGCTCTCTGCTTGTGAAAATTGCCCTGGGTGAATACCTGTGCGGTTCCTAGGTTCAGCGCTTGTGAAATACAGACATTATATTCGAAGACTGGTCGGGAAACGTTACATATTTAAAGGACATTACGAACACCTCCTCTCACTGACTACTCCTGCACCAACACCTTTGCCTCCTAAGTCATGATTATGTATTGTTCAGCTCGCATTAAAACATCCATGTGAAACCGTCTTGTTTTTTACATGTTAGAACATTTTTTTAATGCCCCTCATGGTGCATTAATTTGCCCAAATTTTCGGGATGGATTCCCTTTGCTGTTGTGCTCTAATTGCACAAAGCAATATTAACCCTGGAGGAGGTTTCTCAGAATAGCTCAACCTGCCAAAAGCCTCTGGTCTGGTCTTTTGTGGCCCTCGGACAGCTTAGTGGGAAGTTGGGCGTCAGCTATGCTTGTATGTAGAGCTGCTTGACGGCCTCAATAATTCTGTTGACGCGACCTCTGTGATGCTGAAAGCTGCAGGTCTGGCGGGTGACGAAGAGCGATGGTGGGGACAAGGCAGAGGCGCTGGTTCATGTGGGAAGCCAGGCAGCAACACTTCCTGTCTTTTTATTATCAGCAGGGTGAAGAAGAAGAAAATATTGAATATCAGACCATTGAAGAGTGCAAAACTGGCACCTCAGAGTCAGTGTAATGGTATACAGGTCAGCAATCTTTGACTTCCAGCGGAGAGCGGTGTGCATTCAGAAGCTGGTCTCAGCCAATCGCTACAGAGCACACTCTCCAAGTTTCACCCCTGGAAGTAGAGAAACCAGCGCGATGTTGGTGAATTTTTAGATTGATGTTTCTTTAATAAGGCTTGCTCTCTCTCAGTATTCTGATAGTGTGCCATCATGACCTACATACTCCTTAAAACGCTGACAACTAGAGAATAAAACCCTCCAGTTTCTTTATGTGTAGTGTTTTTTCATGTGGCGCCACATGCCTAAAGAGAAAACGCGCTCAATGTATTATTCTCTGTCAAGTGCAAAAATTGCATCCATGACATGCACGCAATTTGTATTTCTACTAATTTCACGTGATTGAAGTGAGTATTTAGATTCCTTTTGTAACAGTTATGTAGGTAACAACAACCGCAACAGCAGGTCAGAATCTCTGTTTGGTCAGATTTGTTATTTTCCAGCAGGCACAGCAGCACCGGAGTGTTGCATTCCCATTGCAGTACTGAAGCTTTCCCTCATACTCTTCAGTTGTCTGCCGCTATTATATGATTGCTGTGTATATTCCATCTCCCCCTGCACATGCTAAAACAGGGAGGGTTAGTTTGTTGTACAATCATGTGCGCTGCATTTGAATGACACCCGGTGTCAGCACTTTAGCATATCTCTCTGCTTTTGAATTTTTATCTGTTAGCCAGGTTTTGTACGTTCCCAGCATTTCAAATGTAGTTTGAGTAACGGGTCGTAGCCACTGTCTGAGCGTCTCTGTTGATGGGCTACAGTGGTGCTACAGTAACGTCTCCAGATGTCCACATTAGATCGTCAAGCGAGGCTGATATTTGATTGGCAAATTGTAATTAGAGAGGCGCCGCTGCTGATCTAAATAAATATGATATCTGCAATAATTCCTTTGTTTTTTCAGCATTTGTTTTGTTTACTAGATATGTTGTGGAAAAATATGACGTGAAAATCGTTCTTTCAATCACCCTCCAAGGTGTGATTGCTCTGTAGCTTCATTACAATGCAGCAGCAGTATCACCGCAATTTAATTTATTTCCGTAACAATGGGTCGATGGTGGGTTTGTCTGTAAACGGCCACAGGACTGTGGAGTTTATTTTTGCACACCATGGAGTCAATTCATTATGAGTAAGCATTAGATGACAATTGTTGACACCGTCTTGCAAGATTCTCAATTAAGCGAATGTACATGAACATCATTACTTCCTCAGATCCCCCGTGTGAAATAACACTGCCGTGATACCAATTTGAGAAAATAGAAAACTGTGGCCCATTGAATTAAGACCGTCTGGTGTAATTGGGTGTGTGATATGGAAGGGAGCGCCTATTTTGATAAGAGCTGGGTTCAATGCTAGTAGCCTTGGATACGGATAAACGCTGGAGCCAGTATGTATGAATGCACTGAATAACCTGCTATTACCATTGGAGATAGAGGAAGATACTGCAGAAGAAACATTATAAAACCCTGCTTTTTTCTATCCCAATTGTCCACACCTAGCAATTACATGTTAAAAAATGAATTTAGCTGTGCTTGTGCTTTTTCCACTAAAGATTCAATGAATATATAACTCATACTGTCACTGGTGAAGGGTTATTTGGGGGGATTTGTAAACATCCCCGCTCAGCTTATTATGTTGTATCCTGGTGCTGGCAGATGCCGTTTTTTATTATTTAATTCACACAGACAAAAAGGCAAACAATAAAATGGTTAGGATTAGATGCTGACCGCTATGATATAAAAGTAAAAAAACAAAACAAAACAAAACAAAACAGTGAGTTCAGCTCAGCTTTTTAGATAATTTGTTTTTCATAGTCACAGTAGCTTTGTTTGTCTTCTAAATGTGCTGGAACTATGAGGGATGAAGCTTCAAGCCCCATGTCCGTGGAAAAATCTGAAGTGGCTGTATCGGAGATTTGCATCACTTTACTCCACTTGTGAATATTCTGCATCATACGCTGAGACAAGAGACTTAGGATGGAGCAGCATTTCATCATCTTTCCTGAGAGTCTCACTGAGTGTGGTAAGCTCATCCATCACCAAGTGTGCTAAGGATATAGCTGCCACTGAAATTTAATTGCTGGTAAATGCAGTCATGATTTTGTTTGCTCTTTTTTTCCTGGCCATCTCCCTCACTTTCTGTCTTTGTCTCTTTACCTGACATTTTCTTGTTTTCTTCAGTGGCTGTACATATTTAAAGAAATCTCAAATTATGGTAATTTACAAAGAAAAAACAGACAAAAGCGTGTCAGGAGGCCACACAACAACACAGAAACTTAGCGGCGTTGGATCACATCCCCGGAAATCTCAGCCAATTAGCTAATCGAAAATTGATCGTCTTGACTCTGATTGTTGTGTATTTTTAGGTAATAGTTCCACACTTCCTGTTGCAGCGAGGGATTTAAGCATTGACAATAAAGAATGAACACAATCTGGTTCAGATGGCATCCAGAATTCACAGGGTCTGGGCAACGTGCTGCAGACAAACACTTCTGTGTCTCCAAAATCACTGGTGTCAGGGGGAAACAGGCAGCATCTGATGGATCACTGCCCCGGTTCTCCCTCTCCCCTTCTCCAAGCGCCGGGAGGCACGGAAAAAAGAAAAAAAAAAAAAACACCAGGAAGAAGAACTGAAGAGAAACTGAAAGAGGAGAGGGAGAGAGAGGAGCGTCAAGGAGGAAGGGGAGAGAGACTCGACAAGATGAATTATGCAAAGCTGTCAGAGGCGGCTATTGTTGGAGGTGCTGGCTGTGTTAAAGGGAGCCAGCCCTGATCTTCACCAGCTCCATCCACCACTCTCACCACTCCCCATGGCTGAGAGCCGTCTGATCTGTGCTCCGGCAAATGGCCAACAACAAGGGGGGGGGGGGGGGGGCAGGCCACTTGGTGACAGGTGGATTGTCTTGGAGGGACACACTGGCAACGACAAGTGCGCTCTTTATTACTGTTATTTACAGAGGTCACCGACAGGGAGATCTAAGCTGACTTGTACAGCGGCCCCGGCGGAAATATAATTACCGAACAAAGGCTTAGTGAGGAGTTGCCATTTCAGCATTCTGGTCAGCGGTGGCTTCTACGGTTTTTGCAAAAATGCTTTGTGTGCTAAAGTCAGGAGAGGACGCAAGCTCGGTTTGAACCAGTGGATTTATTTATTAAGTTTGTGTTGCACTGAACTCTTTGAGTTTCAAGAAATCGTAGAATTAGGCCTTAAAAAATAAATAAATCAAATAATTTAGTCAAATGTCAGAAAATCGTACAAATGTGTCCATCGTAATTTGCTGTCGTCCTGTAGTTTAGCTAGCAGTCCAAAAATCAGCCATTTAATTTATAATGATGCAGGAAAAAAAAAACAAAAAAACCCAGCAGCTGGAACCAGCGAGTGTTTGTTTGATAAATGACTTTAAAGGCCCTGACAACATGTTTTTTCAATCAGCTTCTTACTATGAGTAATGGTTTTCTGTACAAACACACTGTTTTCTGCTGACGTTACAGCAGTTTTGTTTATTTCATGAGAGATTTCTTTTTTTTTTTTCCTCTGGGTTTGTCTAAGTGGTTTGAAGTGGGCGGGGCTCAGTTGAAAACAACATGATGTCACACACTTCCATGCACCAATCAGGATTTGCAACGTTTGAATATGAGGGACTGCACCTTTCCCTCCATTGCATCTGTTCCTTGAGGGTCCATGTAGAGACGCGAGGAGGGAAGAATCCACCGAAACGTCACGTGAAGCTGTGGCTGTTTCCGCTGACGGCGGCAGCTGATCGAAGCTGCATCGGCTGTCAGTCGGCTTCAGCTGGAGAGACTTTAGATGGATGTGTGTCTGCACACATGCTAAAGAAGGCGCACGGTTATCAGTGTCAGAGCAGCAGTGTTTCCTGTCTGTTACCTGGTTAACAAACACCTGCATACGAATAACAACCTGCGTTCTGTATTTATACTGCGTCCTGCTCAGAGGCACAGGAACATTTCCACTGGCAGAATGCATCTGTGTTATTTATGCAGTATTTGTATCTGTATTTATTCATATTCTGAATGTGAAATCATTATTTAATAACCCAGAATATGATTATGGTGTCTTTTGAACACTGGAAATCTATTATTTGTCTAAATGTTTTAGGGAAATTGAAATAATGTAACCCACATCAAACATGATGCTCATGAATTAACAGCCTCACGTGTGGCTGGACGGAAATGACGATAAATGGCAGCTTCTCCTCCCTGTTCTCTGACTTTTATTATATTCCCAACAAAAGTTGATGGATCTGAAGAGATCTCTTAATGAAGAAAGTTGTTTGTGTTCTTTAACCTTGAGTTATACAGTGAGTGAACTGTCTTCACTCCGGTGTGAAACTCAGTGATGTTGTGATGTATCAGATCGGTCCAATCAGCTGCAGCGTCCAGTCAATAACTGATATCCAACAGGAGGACGTTGAAAGACTTCTTTGACTTAAAAAGCTTTTTATTAACCTTATGTTTACCTCACTGTGTACCTTCGATCAGAGATGATTTTTTTATATTTTTTGTGATCATCAATTTATGAAGATACACAAAGATTTTTGCTCCCGGTACTTCTGGTAGAGCTGCATCCATGATTAGACTCCCCTGCAGGTTTTCAAAAGACTTTAATCAGACTATTGATAATTCACCATCCTAATGTTATACTGGAGAATATGTTCACTAAACAGGGCTAAAATTATGCATTTAGTCTAGTTATACATGTACATTTAGATGGAAATGATACATCCAACAACAGATATTTACTCAGCTGGGGGTCTGTGTCCTCAGGTCAGTGCAGTATCTTGCATCAATAGATGTCCGGGCTCAGACCAGCCTCACACAGCAGACTATCAGTTTCCATCTACGCTGGTGTGAGAGCAAATATGCAAACGATAGGAAAACCTGAATAGTATATGCCTTCATACTTGCCATCAAATTACAAGCACTGAATAAACTGATCTAATGAGGCTCATGTGATGACATACTAATGGAAAAAGTAGTAACCTATATTATTTGTGCAAAGCTGACTGAAGTTACCCTCCGTGGTGGAAAAGTCCTGAACGTGAGCACCAGCTGAGACGTGCACAAGCTCAAAACCACCCCCATCCAGGTGAAAAAGCCAGTTTTTAGAGCGTCCCTTGATTCTGAATCTGATCTAACTACACCTGCACAGTCCTAACGAAGCCAATTAAACGAGTTCCTGAGTGATAAATCTCTTACTAAATAAATATGTGTGTGTGTGTGTGTGTGTATATATATGATTTATGCTTGTTTAGTCATATATTCAATGTCACAGACAAATAGTTGAGATTTCAAGCTTTGTAGTTTTCAGGGTTTGTAAATGAAACGTAGGACTACAGCTAGTTTTTCTTCATTCTGTCACTGTGTTTTTAATTGTTTTTAGTCGGGAAATAGTAACAAAAAAAAAAACACCCATCACAAGTTTGCAGAGCCCAAGGTGACATCGTCTAATTGCTTGTTTTGTTCAAACAACAATCAAAAACCCAGAGATATTCAATTATAAAACTGAGAGAAGCAGCACATCCTCACACTGAATAAGCCACAAGCAGAGAATAAAGGCCATTTGTCCTTTTATGAATGACTTAAATGTTTACTCTATTGTTGAGGATTCATTTTCTGTCTTGACTAATCAATTGATGGTTTGTTTCAGCACTAATCAGCAGACTAATTGATTCTGCCTAGAGAGTTACTCTCCATGTTGTCCATCCTCGCTTGAAGCATCAGAAATGTAATTTCCTCTTCTCGTGAATAACACACTGTGTGCCGTTTGCTTATTTAATTATTTTTGTATTAAATAACGTATTGCTTCCAAGACATCTTAAAAAAAAGTTGCTCTCCCCTTTGGTCGTCCCTTCCAAATCCCACGTTGGACACATAAAACACACCGGCGCTCATCTTTGATGAATAAGTGTGTCCCAGACATGAAACAAGTAAATCTCACTTCGGTCCTTGAAACCTCTCCAACTGCCCTGAAGAGCCAATTGACTTGGACACATTTCTTCATACCATATTATACAGATGGTTTATGGTTTATGCTTCAAAGAAGTGCAGAGGTGTAGGACAGTACCGGGTGTCAGGGGGACTGTACTGAACTGGCATGGGAGTCGTTGGGACGTGTGTGGAGCTGCGCTGCGTAGATCATGAACTGTCTCTCTCCGTGCCTCGCTGGCTCGCCAGAGGATCTCTGTGTGACACTAATTTTGCAGTGTCGACTGTTCCGCCGAGTGGTCACGGGTGGCTGACTGCCCTTATTCAACCGCATGATCAAAGGTAAAAGGGAATGTAGAAGTGAGCGATACCAGAAAAGTTAAAAAAAAAAAAAAAAAAAAAGGGAACACGGTTAAGTAAAGAATTTGTGATTTTTACCTACAAAAATTCCTCCTCAAACTTAATCAGACACATCTTCATATTACTTTGACTTTTCTGCACTTCTGTCCCTTTTTCCAGATTGGTGTGCATCAGTGTGTTCTCTCAGTAGGGTAGCTACAGGGAGATTTTGCATAATCAAGGCAAGACAGACTGGCTTTTGTTCGTCTGCGCTTAAAGTAGTCTTAGTTCATACTGTAGTGAAAAACCTTTGAAACTTAAAGCCTGCAGAAACACAATAGATTTCCCCCAAGAGCCTCTATGACCTTTTGTGCATAATTTAAACTGCCATGAATGTCTCTCTTGTATCCTGGTAGTGTCCCCGTGTGCAGCGGCTGTGCACAAGCAGGACACTTTGATGAGCTGTGAAAAAGATGGCATCTTCAGGTCCTCAGAGTGAAGCCACAAATGTTTATACTGGGACGTGTCTGGTCACTCAAGGGCTTATAGCTGATTAGGACACAAATCTAATTCCTCCTTTAGGGGGAGCTTGCAACTCAGTGGGTAGGACTTGTAGCATTAGCTGTTTTTCCAGGCAGCGAATCTCTTTACAAGTCCATAAAGGAGAGGGGGTGTCGTAATCAGGGAGGCTCCTGGGCGTGTCCGCCTGCACTCATCCTGCACATTAATCTGCCAATCTGGACGGGTGTGCACAATTTCCTGAAAGTGATGAGATGCAACTGAGATGTCCTGTGGCATCGTAAAACAAGTGTGTGTGTGTGTGTGTGTGTGGGGGGGGGGGGTAGTGTTGAGAGTTGAGTGTCAGGGTTACAAGAGAGCGTGTCACTGATTGCATCTCAGCCCATCGGGGGAAACAGAATGATATCCAGCAACTCTGAGAGAAGGGGAGGAAAAAAATAAGTTGAAGAGGCCTAGAACAGCTCACAATTTTCATTATCCGTGCATCCTGTACTCCACCCGCCACTGCTTCAGTTTTTGGGAAGCCTCCCCAGGGCCGGCGCTTTTCTTGCAGCGCGACAGTGTGCTATCCTGGCTTCATTGGAAGGTTTTGATGCTTGATGTGAAACGAAGTGGATCTCATTTGGGGAAAGAAGGAGTCTGATACTCTAGTCTTACAGCTCAGCCAAGAGAGAAATGAAAGTGTGTGTGTGTGAGGGAGAGAGAGTGTGTGTGAGGAGGCAGTGGAAAATGGCTGGTAATAAACACTTCTGACACACCGGGGCTCCCATCCACATTCCACTCAAGGGTTTTTTGCGGATTAGTCACATTCTCATCCCCCTTGTCCACATTTCGGAGCGCTGTCTCCACCTGTGAGAGCGTCTTCTTTGAATTTTTAACAAGTTGAAGATTTTATCTGATGCGTGCATGCACACAGCCATATGATGTTTTTGTCTAACGTGAAGCACATGCAGACAGAGAGGCTGGGATGCATACCTGGGTCATGGGCACTGTGTCACATTGAATTCTTTTGCTGTCATGGAGTGGTGAAGGTTTGCGTTTTTGACAGAAATATGCCATACAGCTCTTATTCCTGCTGCCTCGTGTGTGAAGTGATGCTCTTGGTTACCTTGTGTACTCACATACAGTTGAAAGGTAAAATATTACTTGAGACATAAAACAGTTTAAAGGTGACTTCAGCCAAATAGAATACAAAAAATAAAATTTCTCACTTATTTCTGGTGATATGTAGCTATGCATTTTGCAGTTTTAGACTATTTTCAGGCACTATTTGGGTATTGTTACTGTTTTTTAGTTTGTTCAAAATGCATTTAAATAAAAAGGATCACGGTGAGGTCTGAATATTCCTTCTGGAAAAGTGATGTTTTTGAGTTTTTTGGAACTAGCCATTCAATGCTGCAAACGCTCCGTTCACCTCCGCTGTGTTGGGATGGAGCGAGAAATCACACATCTTAAAATAAGGACAGGTAAAACCAAACTTTTAGCAGAGCTACTGCAGATAGCAACAGAAGTACAATCTGTGAGGAGAGATCTGTCTTTGATAATTTGGGTGAACAGACCCCTCATTTTTTTTTTCGTCAGCTGTCACAAGCTGCTATGAATATGCGATTTTCATAGAAATGTGTCTTAAAATATCAGATCTATTTTTTGAGTAGAAAATGATTCACTTGGATCATTCAGCTCACCCAGATCTCGCTAAGAACAGTTTGCACTGGAACTACTTTCGACGAAAGAAATAGTCCCTCTGAAACCTGCTGCCTGGCTGCTCTGTGGATCCTTCGCAGTAACAAAGATGCTGGTTTTTCTAGCGTAATTTTTCAGCGCTTTGAGCACCACAAATTAAGCTCCGTTCACCTCCATCGTTGTGGTGGGCTGGATGCAGACGCCTCAGACAGATACCTGAAAACCTTGACATGTAAATTTAGAACTACAGAATCTGCCTGTAGCGAGTTGATATCACTGGAGGTAAGAGAGGAATAATACGTGTTTCATGATTTAGGCGAAGCAACCCTTTAATTTCTTTACTCTGTCAGACCGGTAAACTAATAAAATATAAACAGTCATTATGCATTTTTCATTATAATACGTCCTCTTATTTCTACCATTGCTGTTGTGTGTATAGACCTGACACTTGGTCAATTTGCATACGATGGGTCAAAATTAGAATTCTGTATGAGTTACAGTGGAGATTAAAAATTAAAGCATGATATGATCGTGTCACAAAAGTCACCGGCCACCGTGATGTGTGACTCATTGATTTATCTGTCATTTAACCAGCGTGTGACACTTGGCAGATATTAATTTTTGACTATGGTCATGGGAAAATTGAAAAGCTCGAGATTTTTCATGTATTTTATTGTGTGCTGCTCCTGCTGGTTTTAGCAAAGCTGCTTTCGCCTGGTTTGAAATGTGAGTTTCTGAAGGCCAACTTTTCAAAAACGTGTGCAGTGAAAATGAATTTGGTTTTGAAGGCTGACGCAGGCGAAGTAAGGAGGCGATGTTTTTAAGAAAGGAAGTCATGTATGGCAAAGGTTCATGGGTGAGGTTTCACGGGTGGGGGTGGGGGAGTGAGGAGGGGATAAGTGTGTGCTTTTGAAGATGAAGCAGATGGATTAGTGTTATCTGAGCTCTGTCTCTGTCTCTCTTTCTACAGGTAGAATGGGCAGGAGCCTGAATGGACTGAAGAAGTGACCGACAGGTTCAGAGGTGGGGAGGGGAGTTTGAGGGGAAACCGGCACAAGACGAGAATCACAACCAGAGGAGGAAGAGGAGGGGGAGAGGAGAGTGAAATAAGCCAGCAGCGAGCGTCTCAGGAGAGCGTCGGTGGAGAAGGGGAGGGAGTTGGATACCCAGCATGCGGGCAGCATGGAACGGGTGAGGGAGCAGCGGCCTTTCTGCTCGCTGTCCAAGAGCCAGAGAGACCGCGAGAGATACTGCGAGAGAGACAAGGATCGGGAGCGCCGTTACACCGCCTCCTCGGCCGACCGGGAGGAGGGAGCCTGCCGCGTACCCACTCAGAAATCCTACAGCTCCAGCGAAACGCTCCAGGCCTTTGACCATGACCCTTCGCGAATGCTGTTCGGAGGCAGAGTCAAGGAGATGGTCCACAAGGAGAGTGCAGAGTACAGCAGGCCAGGTTAGCAAGAACAGACGTTTCCTCACACCTCACACTGAAAGATTCTTCTGTAATCACAGTCGAGTTGCCACAATGTGAGCCAAGTGGTGCTGTTACTGATGCCGCCATGGATAAGTAGACAATTATGATGAAGCCCACATTATCAGTCTGATGACCTTGGCTGCAAAAAAAACCGTCTGACTAGGAGCTAAAAATATATGCGTTCATTTAGGAGCTTGCAGTTTTATCTCTGAAAGCAGAGAAGTGAAGATGGCTCTGGGATCAGTTTGTTCGACTTGTAAACAAGACAAACAGCGAAATCCTCCCGTCCACGTTCGCCTGCCGCTGTTGAACAGTGGGAAACGTCGTTAGCATGAACGTGCACGCAGGAGATTTTCTTGTTTTGTTGTGTTTACTAAGTTCCAGCATTTTGCAGTTTTATCCTCCTCTTAGGCTGCGTACATGTGACAACAAATAACTGCATGTGGTAAACACAATTAGATAATATCAAACAAAGGCAGAGTTTCATTTTCCCCAAACTTTCAGAGAAAACTCACGTCGGCTGTGATACAGTGGCCCACTCTGAAAATAATCCTGCCCGGCTGGACTGTGTTAAAATAATAAGGAGAAATGCTCAGTAAATAACCCTCTCCTTTAATTGGCTGTTAGAAACTGCTCTGATTTCTGTAATTAAAAAGTTTGAGCAGTTTATTCTATTTTATGGCACTCCTTTGGCTCATAAAATTGCAATTAGAAAATCTATCCATTACTCCCTTACATTTTCTTGGTGCTAATTGGTGCCCATTTTAGAATTAATGGGATTATGATGAAGTTGTGCGAAGAGTGATATTTTTCTTTATTTCTTTTAAAAATTCGGGCGTTTAATGTTAACGACTGTTTCTTACATCATCACAATAAATGTCAGATTCAATATTAGTCATCTGCTCGTGGAAAAAGAACATATTTTGTGTTGATGAGTGTGGATGCTGTATTCACTCTGTGTGTGTGTGTGTGTGTGTGTGTGTGTGTGTGTGTGTGTGTGTGTGTGTGTGTGTGAATCTCCTCATCTAATGATCGTTTTAAATGGTATGGGTTTTAATGTTAGGAAATCTTTTTTCTGTCACAGTTCAGCCTTTTTAAAAACATGTTTATTTTGTCTCCTCTGCACCAGCACGAAACTCACGACAAAGAAAATGACAGAATCTCACTTTATTACCTCACATTTGACGTGAAGATTTCTTTTTATTATCCACCGTTCATCACAAGCATCTTTTCCATCGCAGAGCTCTTATTTAACACTGTTGACACGTCTGACCTTGAAATCTTAAAAAAAAAAAAAAAAATCATCATTGATTAATAAAAAGCAGCACTGATGATTTCTCTTATGCAAGTGAATAAATGGTAAATATTTGTACTTTCAGATGAGCTTACCTGAAGTCATTTACATCTAAAATACATTCAAATAGAGGGGAAGGCTTGGGTCGATCACAGGAATAATAATTTTTGACATGGGCGATCGGTGTCACACTGACCAGATGGCAAAAAATATCCCATGTAAATGACTGAGGTTTTAAATAAGAAGAGTGCGCTGCCTGATACATTAAGAATATTTCCTTGTTAGTTCTGGGGCTTCCTAATGAGGTCGACATGAGTTATTTTTTTTGTTTATTGGCAATATTCCAGCGTCTCTCTTAAAAAAATATATATATTTATTTTGCTTAGATGTGGCAGTGTCTTTGAAGGCATGGCAGGCTATTATTTTATTTCCAGTGAACACCAGAGCCTCGAGTAATTCCAAATGAAGAGACAACAAATTTATGGTAATGATTTATTGTGCAAAAGGTCTGAGTCTGAAACGGTCTGTGAAAACAATAAATAATAAATGGGGAATAGCAATTTTCTTAAATTTTTTATATGTGCAGATGAACACAAGAAGCGTGATTTTTTTAGGTGGTTTGTTTTGGGGTTAAACGTCCAATCAAAGTAGGTCATCTTAAAAGTCTCTATTGCAAAATCGACTTCTGCACTGTGATTTAAGTGAAGGAAAAGGCTTTTGATCATCTCGATCGGTTGATGAGCCTTAAGTAGCTTGTGACGTGGTGAAGGCTTTAATTTAGCAATTACCCCCTCCCCTTCCTCCCTGCTCTTAGGTTAAGTGTTTTTTGAAGTAGCCCTGCTCTTGGCCATTAACCCGCGTTGTTGCTTGGTTTGTTAACTTTACAACTTCTGTCATTCACAGGGCAGACATTTTCACTGAGGCAACTCGGCATCTGTGAGCCATCGGCTCGCAGAGGCTTGGCGCTCTGCCCTGAGACGGGCCTCTCCCACCCACTCAGCAGCTACTCCAGAGGACCGGTCGCCACAGAAAACCATGAACCTGTATCACCGGAACGTACCATGACTCTTTGGGGAACGGGGGCAAAGTCTGGGCAGAATTCATGCCTCTCCAGTCGCTCTAACTCAGCGCTCACGCTCACTGACACGGAAATGGACAATAAATCGGACACCGAGATGGGTGAGTAGGGCACACGCTCCGTTCTCTCATCTTAAAATGCTGATTTGTTTGCAGCTCATGCTTGCGCAGCCTTTCAAAGGGGAGAGATCTCTATGTATGAAAAGCAGCAGTTGTAGGTCGGATTATGGTTGGCGCTGGAGACAAGGACCTGATTGGTGGAAGGAAGTGGAGGCGCGATTGGTGGGGCTGGTATCTGGAGAGGCACTTGCAGCAGCCTTTCTTCGGATCAAAGGCGTGATTCCTCACCGCATGCGGAAAAGAATGTGGCCTTCCGATTGAGCGGTTGCTAGTCACCTGGTCCTTCTCCACAGGAAGCAGAGGAGTTTGATAAAGTTTCCCCATGGGCTAGCGTATAATCAAAGATAGCTTTGTGTGCCTCAGTCTGAGATTTTGCTTAGAAATTCTGCAGTGGTTGACTGGGCATGCACAATGACTGATTAAATGGGTACAATGGTTTGAAGTGCAAATTTGTTCGTGCTGGAGACCTGAGATGGAGTATTGCGGTTCTGTGAGGAGGGCAGATCTTTGTTGCGTCAAATGGAGGCAATGCATTTAAGTTGTGCTGCATGTGTTGTTAATTTTGCACCGTTTTTAACATTTTTTCATGCGATCGTGTTTGTTCTGCTGCCATTGCTTCCTGAAAGGTTAGTGTGCAGTTAGGAAACTCCTTTATATCTCTTTTAATATACTTCACATGCATTCAGCGCTGGTTTCTTCTTCCAGCTGTTTTTTTTTTTTTTTTTTTTTACTGAAACGCATCATGTCTTTTCAGCCTGTGCTTTTAGTGAGTAATATTTCTCCCCCTATCATTGAATTTATCCTCTCAGCTTCATATGTTTTAGTGTAAATCTTTAAAATTTCTTTTCTGATGTGGAGTGCTCCTGACACTGCACATCATTCATCATCATCATAGTGTGAGCCATCGCCATTACAACACATTCAACGTAAAGTCTCTAATTATTTTAAGAAAGTGATGATATCAAAAAGAGGCAGGCAGTTAAAATAATTAGGGTTGATTACACTTTCCTGGCAAGAGCATTAAAGAGAGGGTAAAAACGGAAAGTGTCTTATGTTCATGTGCTATCAATTTTTATTCTGAAAACATTGGCTACGGTCTGACATTTGAGACAAGTCATTTTCTTAATGGCAGTATTCATCATAGGGAGCTTGTCTCCGGGCCGGGGTGGGGGGGGCGAGCTGAGTAAGTCTTTTACCTTTTCAAAATGCCATCAGAATTCAAACCCATGTATTTGTTCCAGTCTGGCCTTTGCTTTGGCCCAATACGCTGTATACATTTATGAGTCGCTAAAAGCTCAGCCTAACCACAGAGGTGCCGGTAAACATGACCCTCACCTCCTTAGTGCTCGACTCCCGTCATATTTGTTGCTGTACATGCCGAGCACGAAACCCCATCACCGGTCACTGCTGCGTTCTGCAAGACAACGCGGCCTCTAGCTTCAATGTGCTCTCTATTGAGCTGCGATTGCACCTGCCCTGCACTGCTTCAACACACACACACACACACACACACACACACACACTCCGTCCTGCACCCCTTTGGCATATGTCCCCTGGAGTTTCTTTTGGAAACGCCTCAAGAAGCTGCTGCTGATTGGCTCTAGTTAGTACAAGGTCCCTCTGAGACTTCCTCTAACTCACTATTGTCTCAATTAGTTTCATTACAGGGAAAATAAACAATACTTGCTCGATCTTTATCCCAGGTGTGATGTTTTTTAATATAAGAGAAAGCAAACAACACTAAGAATTCATTAATGTAAGTGTGTGTTCGCTCTTTCTGCTCTTTTCATTTTAATATGCTGAAACCGTTCTGTTGGAAGAACAATGTGAGTCGTGGTCTAATTTAAAATTCCGACCCTTTTTTGTTCAACTATTTTTGGAGCTGAAGTGCTTTTTCATCGTCTACATTTTGAGCCGGAGCAAAGAAAACCCTTGCCACTGTTCCACCTCTATAGATCTTGGTCTTATTTTTTAATTTTTTTTTTTTTTTTTTTCGTCAGGAGGCATTGCACTTTTGACTTTCACTATTTAATGAAGCAGCTAAGAGAAATGACCCATCCAGAGGTTTCCATCAACTGAATATGCGTGCAGAAGCTCCGACAAGGGGCCGTTCAGCCCCACTTATTCATAAATGAACTCAATATTTCATTCTAATTTGCTCTGTTCTACAGAGTGTTCGACACAGACAAGTACCAAAGCCTCAGCACATTCCCAAAGCGCGACATCTGCAAATGTTAACCTCCCTGATCCAAGAGAAAGAGGGCCACCTTTTCAGAGATGAAACCAGAGCGGTCATCTGGCCCATCTGCAGCTTGAAACGATCGCTGAGTGCAGCCACCAAGCCGGAATAAGAGGGGTTGTTCTCTGAAGTGACGCATCTACATTTTAGCACCAATAACACTCAGTCAAGTATATTTTTCAGATTTTTAAGAGGTCCCACCAGTGAAAGAGCTGCAGTCAATGATTTTTAAGGTCGTGTGTCGACTACAGTTGTTTCAGATCTCTTTTTTACTTCATTTGCATATAATAATTATCTGTTCTCATACACCAAGCCCCTCTTGCATCATGGTGGCCTGTAAGATAGCTGTTTGTATCAGTCATGACAGATTATTTATGACACAACATTAAGTTGTTGGATTTGTTTTTAATGGGAAAAGCAGGGGGAAAAAAGAGAAATGAAGAAATCTATTAAGCAGCCGTCATTGATTTTACACTTAACATAATCCCCTGCCACTGATACGATCCCTTGAAAACAAAATCGATTGATTAAAGCATCTGTTTTATTGGTTTTCTCGTCGTACGAACGGCCACATGAGCCCAAGAAGCCCATGCATATCTGCGTTGACGACACCCCCCTGTTTACATGCATTAATACCCCGTACACGAGCAGTATGTATCGTAGTTTGCTTTGATCAAAGAAGGACAACAAGCCATCATCTCTCAACGCCTTCAGCAGATACTTAGCATTTATTTGCCCCTATATGAAGGCACGTGCTGCTAATTAAGCTCCTGATTTCACATGTGAAAAGTTCATGTATGTTTTATGTCATTTTCTAAAAATATGCTTGCCAATAACTCATTATTTCAGTTTTTAATAGCTCCTCATTTACAGAGATGTCCTCGTGTTGTGCAGAGGGATGAAATGTCTGTTCTTTGTCTCCATGCAGAAATAATTTAATATCATCACCTCCATATACCTGACAGTTATAATGCGCTGTACACAAACACACACCCACATACATGTACTCACTTATGTCTCATGTTGCGCTGGCGCCGTGACATGTGCCAGCTGTGTACTGTTGGAACTGCGTGTCTGTAGGGACTTTATCTCTGCTGTAAGTGGCACCTTGATAGAGGAGAAATGTTTGCACTCTGCAGCTGAGTCGAGACAGAAAGGAGCTCGAAAAAGTTAACCGCGAGTTCAGTTCTTGAATTTTAAAAGCATGTTAAGGACTGGAGATTAGAGAAAGAACAGTTCTCCAATAAAGCCCCATTCCCACAGCAACATTATTATATCCTAACTTCCTGTAATTAATGAATTACATCTGCATTATGTGAAATTTAAATTTATGTGGAGTAAAAATCGCTGGTGCCCTCATTAGTTTTCTAAAATTGTTTTTTTTTTTTTTTTTTTTAATTATTTGTAACCTTTTAATTTATCAGAATTCAAGGGGGACTTAAAATGGTCGTGTATTGTTAATGACATAAGGAGGAGAGGGGTGTGTTTGGGAGAAAGGAAGACAACGGAGCTGCTTTTAAAACACTAATTACAGATGGAAATACTTAACAGGAGCTGGTTTCATAGGGTGGTCTCGGTCTTTACGATAGCATTATTTGAGCTGGAAATTCTGAATTTAAAAAATGAAACAGTGGATTTTCATGGTTTAAGATGTGCGTCGCTTGACTCCCTGGGTTCTCTCAGTCCTGTGCAGGCATGCGTTCGTCAGTGAGGTGTGTGGAATTTGTTTAAATGTCTCAGAAAATGGAGAAAGGATAATGGGAATGACCATGAAGTCTTGCTGTTCTTGTAAAATTGGAATTTATCTGAACTCTGTACTCGATGGAACGCTATTTCGTCAAACCACTCTAATTTAAAATGCCTTAAAATTTCGATTCAGGTGACGAACACTGAAGACATTTGAAACGAGAGAAAGCGGAAAGAAAGTTTGAGAAAGTGAAGGAATCACTTCGTAAATGGAGTCAGCTGTGAGGTGGAAGCTTTCAATGGGGGGTCGCAGCTAACAGGCCACAGCAGCGCTTCACTGCAGTGTGTTCTTAATGTTTTAATATGAAGTTATTATAGCTTTGCTTCAAGTGTTGTTGTGATATATATTTAGATCAGCGTACGGCCGCTTTGTGAAAGTGAACACAGCCATGGAGAAAAGTGATTCTTTTTTTTTCTTCCCTAATGTTGACTGCACAGGCTTTAGAATCAATATTATACCCCTCATAAAACATGAATGACTGCATGAAACAGAAACATAGCATGGCCCAGTTGAGTTGTATTCCTAATAGGGTGTGAAAAAGCTTGCACCGACTTGTTAGGTAGTGCAGCTACAGCACAGCACTGCAGTACCTCGTGACAGCTCTCTGCGGCTGTATGAACCGTCACTCGGGGGGTTTATCATTCGGTGGAGGGCTTGACGTCTGCTGACCCCTGGTTAGGAGAAAGGGGCTTCCACAGCGATGCCTGTCATCCTTTGTTAAGGCAGCATCACTTGCTCTGGCCTGCACCCTCTGTCCAAAGTAATTTCTGAGGAAAAAAAATTGTGTCCCTTTGATGTTTTCATGGAGGATGGCTGGTGTGGATGGAGCAGCGCCTCGCACGGCTGGAACGCCACGCTCGTGTCCGGGCCTGTTTACGAGGGGATTTGTTGGAAAATAATTTCAATTTGTCCGAGTCGCAGGTCCACATTGCAGTCGTACACATTTTACAGTTGAGTGTGGCTCCCAGATTCATTGTGTGAACAGTGCCAGTAAAAGGTTAATTAAATCAGTAGAGGAGTCGCAGCAAAGTGTGCTGTAGCACAGCAAGCACCAAAGGCTTTTTGGGTGGGAGTATGAAAGCATATCAGACACCCTCTAACATGCTTCTCTGTGTGCATGTATTCATGTTCTCTCACTCTGCACCTCTCCCTCTCTTCTGTCTAATGTGCACACACACACACACACACACACACACACACACACACACACACACACACACACGTGTGCGCGCACACCCTCACACATCTCACTTTGTTTCTCGCACTTTATCGAAGATTTAAAAAAAAAAAAAAAAAAACATGCAAAAGCGCAGACGTGTGCGCACACACAGAAACGCACGCGCGGGACGTCACGCTGACGAAGGTGACACGCCATCTGTCAAACTCCCGTCTCAGATCTGCGCCTTGTATTGTGACAGTGGAATCAGCCTATTGATTGTAGCAGGCAGAAATCCTCCCGCGCCACTTTCATAATTCAATATGGCACAAGCCGACCACAAAAAGAATAAATAACATCAGAGAGGGGTTTTGTTTGGTCAAAAAGGGCCGACCATCTGTGATGTTTTTTGAAGATTACTCCAAAACTGGCAGAGAAAACAGTTTCATCATTTGTTAATAGGAGCTGGGAAGGTGTCTGCGCTTTGTCGCTGCCACTGGTTAAGTGCTCATATTGTTAGTGCTCGAGGTGACAGGGCATGTGGGACATGGCGGTGACGTGCCGAGGTGTCATTGCAGATGTTGTGCTCATCAGTGTTGTGAAAAGATCTCAGGTTTCTATTTTGAGTCGCCTGGAAAGCCTGGAGGAGGTCGCTGCATGGCTGTTTCTGTGCAGAGCGAAGGCTCGCGACATTTGAACCTGAAGCAACGCAAATGACAAACTGACCACCGGTATCGGAGTTTCGATTCTTCCTTTTAAATGGCCGACGCCGGGATGTGTTGTGTGTGTGTGTGTGTGTGTGATGTGCTTTTGTTTTGGGAGGGTTGTGTATCTGTGTGCAGACACGTTCTTGTGAGCACATTAGCAGCAACACATGGTGAAAAACTTTGTGCTCACACCACAGTCCCCCCCCGCAGAGTGGATGATCTGATTAGACTTTGGAGTGTCTAGCTGTATAAATTTGCATATTAATAAGAGAAAACAGATTTTCTTGAAACTACTACGCCTCTTTAATACTTTAAACAGTTCATACCAGTATCAGCTGCAGTACTGCTAATTAATATATTGATTATTTTAACGGAAACTAGCTTAACTTGTCCCTGATATGTGGTGACGATTATGGCCTGATGTTCCTTTTTAGAATTTCTCTCTGATACAGAATTTTGATATTGTGCACCATCAACATAACAAATAAATATATTGTATTTTCAGTCTCTCTATTTGGAGAGTTCGAAGTCGGCATGTCATTGTTGCAAATGCTAACTGATGATTAATCTGTCAGTCCTTTTTTCATTATTGATTAATGATTATCAGAGAATTGTGAAAAATGCCTCTCACAACTCTGAAGTCAATGTTTTTAAGTTCTGTTTGACCAGCAGTGCAAAATGCAAAGATATTCTATTGGCAATCAAAACAAAAGCAGTAAATCCTCACAACCAACAGTTCTTTGGCCCTTTGCATCAGAAATGACTGAATAAAAACAGTAAGTCATTAATTTGCTAATCATCTAGTAATCGATTGATCAACTTGGCTCCTCACAGCAAGAAGGCGATGGGTTTGATTCCCGGTCAGGGCAGGGCCCATCAGAAACATGTATGTTAGGTTAATCCTCCTGTCAGTGCCCTTGAGCACTGTTTAGAGCTGGAGTCGGTCCCCGAGCGCTGCACAGTCCTGATACTTCACCTTGAACTTCACCGTACGTTGTGCTGTGTGTGATTTGTGCACGTGGACGTGATTTGATTTGAACTTAATTGTTTCAGCTTTAGTCCGAAGGTTGATGCTCAACTTTGAAGTGGAGCACTTGCGTGTAAATGAGTGTTTGGGTTAATCTGTCAGGGTTAGTGTGACATAGTCTGCAGAGATGCAGCTGCACCCTAAAAAGCTATTAACTCCATCCAATTTTCTAGATTTTCTGTCACCTAATCATTGAGTATCAACATTTACCTCTCCAACCTAAGTTTCACCGAGCATCGCTGACAACGGTGTCTTAGCCTGCGCTCGGCTCGGTCTAATCACTTGTGGGTGCCAGACTGCAGGACATGTTATTACGATTAGGAATTACTCTGCAGTTGTCAATTACGAGGGCCACTATTTACCGTCCTCAAGAGAAAATGGCTCATTTCATTTCATCACACAGCCTAATTGAGTGATTGCATTACCATGCAACACGGAAATAGTCAGGAAGCCATTTTATACTCTATGAATATCAATGGAAGAAACATGGATTAGCATGTTGGCCCAATTGTGTTGTTCATAATTACATATAAGACTAGCATCGCCTCAGCAACCGTCAGTCTTTTTTCTAAACCCAGAGATCCACTTGAAGTCTCCTGAGATGTGAGAAAAGAAAAGCTGAGACATATGGAAAAGACATATGTTGCACTTTGTGAAGTGGATAATGAAGGAAGTACATTTTCTTAGAGCCACCGTTAAGTGTAAATATAAAGTAAAAGAATCTGTTAGTTTTGAAAGGACAGGCAGAAGTTGAGAAGTCAGGAAACGCTGTCATATCTAGGTCTTTTTTTTTTAGTTTCATATTGACTAAAATAGATTTTCTCTCTCTTCCTGGAGCGCCGCTGGGTGTTCAGACGTCGTCCCCAGACTAGAACCAACCCACCAATCTATTTGGATTCATGTCTTCTTCCTTTTACGATATCCTTTCTCTCCTCTATCTCGGGACACCGGAATATTTGTTATATCTATTGTCATGGTGCTGCGGCTTTGACCTTTGCGCTCCTCGGTATTTGATGTTGGCAATCAAAAAGTTGGAAGTCAAGGTGATTCTTCTGTTGTGGTCTCATCTGAATGTGGAAAACGTCCCTGCGTTGCTTGTTGTCGTACCCGCGGGGTCATCTCGTGTCACGCTTGCTTGTATTTCCTCTAAATTGTGCCTTTTAAAAAGGTCTTTTGTCCATAAGTTCCAACGTGTCCTTGAGCATTACGGAAAGCCGTGAATGGAGTTGTCAGTTAACTTAACATACACCTCGACAATAAAACCATTTAAACCGTTCTATTCTGCAGCAGGTTTTTCATGCTATTAGCTGCAGTTGTGTTCACAAGCAATCTCAAGAGTGTATTCAGCGTAAAGCTAAAGTAAGACTGCACTAATCTAACCTCAACACTTTTGAATAGTCCAATTAAATGACCAAGTACAATGATGAAAATGCTGTGTGTGCAAAAATGTATTGTCTTAATTGTGTTGGGCTGCTCTAATTTCCTTTTTGACGCATGCAATTAAAAGCACATTTTAACTGCAAATTATACCAGTGGATCTTTTCATTGGCAGTGGAAATGTGTTGGAGCCTTTTATACGCGTTAATAAATGTTTCATTAAAGGGCCTTGACTTTCTTGAATTTCAGGGAGTTTTCGTCATGTGAGCGTTTCATCTCGCTCAAACAATGCTACAAATCAAAGGGTTTCGATCTCAATTTGCTTTGACTGCATCAAATAGCCTCTAATATTTGCCTGAGTTAATAAGGTGAAAGATGTTGATGGAGACTCAGAGCGTTAGTCTGCACTGCAGAGTGCTGTTTCCTGCGCACAAAAGAGTTTGAAATACAAAATATCAAGGGCATATTTTTCGCCGGGGACGTGAGGGCATGTCCCCCGTCGTGTCGTCACCATTGTTCAGATGCTCGTCTGAGTCACCTTAAAGTATTAGCACTTGCAGTAGTGAGCTTAGCGAGGAGCAGGGAAACCACCCGATACCTTTATTGGAGTCTTGCCTCTCAGGCTCTGTGCAGGTTGGCCGACCTTATTGGTGATGGCTGGTAGGGTTGAAAGTAAACCAAATGTGAAATGTAATGTAAAACTTTTCTTTCTTAGGGGCATGCCTAATAATTTTTTTTTTTTTTTTTTAAAGAAGCAAAACAGTCAGGCAGAGTACAGTCTAACAAAATGTATACATGTGTCTTTATATATGTAATTACTTTCTTATCCATTTTAATATTTTTTTTCATAATTTGACTAATTATTGCATTAGATATATTTGATGTGCCTTGTACCTTTTATTATGCAAACCACATTCATGGAGGTGCATTTTGAAGTAACCTTGTGGATTAATACCACAATCACTCCCAGTTAAAAGTATCCATGGCAGCAGCATCATAAAAAAACATGCAATTCACATTTTACTATCTAAAATTCACAGGCTTTTCTTCACAATATGTCCATTTAAGATACTGTACACCATTTTGCCAAGCGAAGCTGTGTATTGATCAGGTTTTTATGCTATTTTAAAGTCATTATAGACATTATAGCCGTGCAGATAAAACAACTATTAAGAGTGGCATAAAAAAGGCTATAAAACTGTGTCTAGACGCCTTATTGCCAACATGGGACATTTTTGGCTGAAGCATATTAGAGAGTTTTAATAGTACCAATATTCTGAGATTTATTTTTAATGTTTCATTTAAGTTGTCAAGCTAATATACAGAAACGGACACCAAACCACAGAAAATGCAGTAAGCAGGCTGCTGATGAGACGTCCTGCTGGCTCATCTGGGAGACAAGGGCAGGGAGGCGGGGCCGGCTAAAACCCTGTGGGATCTCTTCACGCTCACGGCTTTCTCCACACGTCACTCGCGTCTCTGTCACTCTTTAGTTAAGGCCACTGAACTATGAGAGAAACAGCCAAAAATAATCTCGCTCATTGATATTTGCATGAAATCTTGGCAGTTCTCCTCGCTGGAGTAACAGCATCAAATCACCTTGTAAGCTGTTCAGGTGATGGGATTTTAAATATATAAGCCATTCTCCCAGAAAAAATTTCAAAGTGTGTTATCCAAGCTTAAAATAGTTTATACGGCAAAATGAATTAGATCAGTATTCCCTGCGTTTGGCATTTTTTCAGGCCGTTTTTGCTTTCCAGGGGAAAAAAAAAGGCCCTCTGCTAAAGGACACTCTTATGGCTGTGTAGAGGGACTTCAAGGGCTGATTGGAAAGAGGGTGATGCTACAAGGAAATCAAGAGGAACATACACACACTCCAACACCTACACACACTTCCTTTCCTGAAGGGAGAAAGGTCAGTATCCAGAGGAGGAAATGGTGAGCCATTGTTATGATTGATCACACGGCAAGGTCCAGGGAGGACGCAGTGTCACTTTCATTGTCAAACTCATTATACCACAGAAGAAGATCCCCCTCCCCTGCACTCATGTCCTCTCTCCTCAGCAGTCATGTGAAGAAACCCTTTCGCTGCATGCGGAGACGAGTTGGGCACGTCGAAGTGGAAAGCCGAGTGAAATGTGCTGAACACACACAATATTTTCAGTCGCTAGACTATATGCTTATAGTGGGAGAATGCATAATTCTGCAACAAGAGAAAAGCAGCTGAAAATACAGAAAAAGAGAAAGCATTTTAGACGAGCGGTGCCGCAGTTTTCGCTCCGAATATTAGCAATTTACCAATCAGCGTTTACAGTCGACGGCGAGGAGAACTGCCAAATCAATTAAAATATAACAAAATTGATGTCTTATAGCCAAAGGCAGCTTGCAAGGGGTTTGGAAGGATATTCTGGTCCTGATTAAAAATGAATGGTATCAGAATACATAAAGCTTTCTGGCCAAGTGCCCAGAGCAAAGCATCCTGAAACTGTGGTCACTTCAGAGGCAGGGGAAGGCATTAGGTATCCGGGCTATGAGGGGATGCTCAAGTAACAGGCTGTTCTCAGTTCAATTCATCTAATCACCAATGCAAACCTAAGCACTTTGCAGATATAGATTTGAGGCCAACGATTGATATTGTATACCATGTAAACTGATTCATGCTCAAAGAAAGGAAACATATTCTCTTGTAAAAGGGTCTCTTCTCCGTATCGTGCCTCGACCTCTCCGAGCCGCCCTTTTATCTCGGTTGAACACAACCCAACACCAACAAACAGAACATGAAACAGAATCCTTAATTTAGTCGACAAAATCTTATTTTCCCCTGAAAATGCACTTCTCATTATTACAGTCCCGGCCCTGGAATAGCCATGATTGTGGTTTGCATAATAAAATTACATATGAATCAGTACATATTTTTTTACTCTGCTCGTCTTGCTTTACATTAGCCCCTTGCGATTTGAGAGTACCTGATTAAATTAGGACTGATTTAGCAGCCCAACTGTAATGTAAATATTTTTAGGTAAAATAAAACTCACTTTATTCACAAATCATGTTATCACGGTTCCTCTGTTAGATATTAGAGTGCAGTTGGGGGTTTTGTCCTTTTCAGAACAAAGACACAGTGAAGTAAATATTAAAAAAAAAATGAAGAAAGAAAGAAAATACTGATCTTTGCCTGGAGTGCATGGTCATAAAGGGCAATGAGTAGCTGAATATCAACTTTTAGACACTCTTTTGTTTTGTTTTGCCTCTGAGGTATTGATCCTGCCTAAAGGCTTCCAAGAGAGGTGAGGGCCGTCTCTGCCAAGAGTAGAGGTCACTCAGATAAATTGGCCAAGTTGGCTTTTAGCAGCTCCAGGGTCAAAGCCCATTCATCTTATTACGCCGATGTATCCTTTTAGAGGCCTCAGCAGTAGGATTAGACAATAGAGCAGCACCAGGGCATTAGATGACAGACCATTTGGCAAATAGGTTAGAGCAGTTTCCACCTATTGTCTTTTTCTGCATTACCCGATGGAGCTGTCTGCACAGTTTTGCATGGCAGCTCTAAAGGTTGGAGGGTTCAGAAAGAGAGATTCGCTGGAGATGGGAGCAGGCTGGCTGATTGTATGAAGAATGCATTGACTAAGTGAATATAGCAAAACAATGATGTAACTTATATTCATCCTGTCTGCTGTCAGGCAATATGCCTTTGTGTTTTTAGTGTAACGGATGCTTTTCACCTCCCGTACAAACTCATAAAAGAATGTCCGTCAGTCACAGTTGAGCTTAAAACCTTGTGTCATCATCAGAGATTGAAAGCTGATCTCTGCTAAAAGGCATTGACCAATTAGCCGATTCCTTATAATCATCATCTTTACATGTCTTGATTTGTTCCACCAACAATCCAAAGATATTCACTTTATCAAATCACTTAAAAACCAGCAAACATTCACCTCTGAGAGGCTGTAATTTGTCTTTTTGTTTGGTGTTTTTGCTCCAATTCATTTCCTGTCCAACCTTTTATTATCATTAGCAACCTCCCGAGTCCCGATCCAGAGAGGGCTGGACTCGGATCTGATACCTCGCTGATCTCTTTGGTATCATTCGGTATAAAGTGATCACACAGGCCAGCTGGGCAAACACAAGCTTCCTGCCTGCTGTTTGCGTATGTCATGTTACACGATTCCTGGCTGTTGGATCTCACATTTGCTGCCATTTGGAGCTGCCAACCGTCTAAGTTGCCCGGTGCAGATTTAAGACAAGTTAAATAGCGATGCTAAGACAGTGTCACTTGTTGCTAATCTACTTCAACTTCATCTAAGAATAGAAAAAGAAGACGAAGGAGAAGAGGAAAGTGCCTTGAAATATGGGCGATTAGTAGAACGAAGAGGAAGTATCACTCGGCGTTCGTGTTTTGGTCCTGCTCGATTTAAAGCGCAGTGATTAGATGCATGACGACACAAGTTGTCAAAATAGACACACTGACGGCACATTGACTTGTTTGTGTGAAACTGCTCGGCGATTTCCCTCCAATAATGGCTACAACAGCAAGTCTCAGTCTTTCAATCATTACAGCATTGCAGCCTTTACGTCTGGTAATACATTGTTGAAGGAACCCAAACGTGGTGTCAAGATGACACACACAGTTCTCCAGTAATTGGATGCCCACCCTCCCCCTCTCCGCTCCTCACTATTGTTGAGAGAAAAAAATGTGTTGGCTCTAATTTAAACTCAGCCTCTGACGCTCTTCACTGCACTTACCAAAAACACTGAAACACACTGACATTTTTCACTGTAATGGCGTTACTGTGAAATCTCTCTTTCTATTAGCCTTTCCGTAAAGATGTAGCAGTAAGGGGTAATTGCAAATGAATTCTACTTTTTGGCATATTGGTTTGAAACATTATTCTTTTACTTAACTAGTTTTAGGACGGAAGAGATTGCCGGTTGACCCGAATCAGAGCTCATCTCCTCCTCAACAGTTCGTTGAAGGTC
Source organism: Chaetodon auriga (assembly GCF_051107435.1). NCBI lineage: Eukaryota > Metazoa > Chordata > Actinopteri > Chaetodontiformes > Chaetodontidae > Chaetodon > Chaetodon auriga. The sequence continues at coordinate 23,280,079 of NC_135082.1, read as the reverse complement.
TCCCATCATAAGATAGACGTTAATAGTCCAAACCACCTGTTTACTGCCCACCTCTGACTCCCTGTTCTGTAGTGTAGTTTTTTTTTTGTTTGTTTGTTTTCCTATTTAGGCTGCCTCTTACTGAAGCTGCTTGTTTTCAGACAATTTGAAGACACACTGAGGGACAGTCGGGCTTCTGGAGGACCTTCTCGCAGTTTGCTCTTGAAAGGAGTACGAGGATGACATTTGGGACTTCATTAAAATAGCTTGAGAGAGAATTTTTCTTCCACCCTCTGCTGCATGACACAATATATTTACCACAGCAAAAGAATATTACTCACAAATAATCCAGCGCCACAGTCTGCCTCACACACAAGCCATTTTGTATCTGAAATAAAGTGGTGGTTTCGTGACTGATGAGTCGCTCTGTAATATATTAAATCACCTTGTCATTCTGCCCGGGTCCATCACATTTCCACAGAACACAACATTCTTTGTCATTTATGTTGTAAGTGATGTTGCACGGTTAAGATTACATGGAGAAGAGCTTCGATGATTGCTTTGAGGAATTCGATGAGGGTGTCTGCGGTCGGGACTAAATATAAAAGGATATGTACACCAATCCAAGAAGAGATAACTTGTTTCCGTCTTTTATTCTTCATACACCAGTTTATTTTGGGTGGTGAGTCAGTTCCTCAGCTTGAAGCAGGATCCACTGGAGATGTAACACTTTTTTCCTTTTTTTCTCTTGAGAGATAAAGATTTCTGTGCAGCATTTTAAAGCGAGGTTGCTTAGCTGCCGCCATGCTTATAGTCTCAGAGTTAGCTGAGAGCCAAATGAAAGTACAATATTAGCTAGAAAATGGGACATTATGGTTATACATCCTGGGCGAGGACTTCAGTGCAGATTATCTAGTAGAACTACTTTTACTCTCCATTATACTTCATGAACAGCATTCATTTCACCACCGGCTGCCTACCAGGGTGGGCCATATTCTCTCCATCATTTAGTTTGTAGATGTTAGTGTTACATGCGCCAGGTGCTGGCTGACAACTAAATGAATAATGTGTCTGGTAGAGGGGAAACTCAGTCAGGGGAAGCCCATTCCCTGGACTCTCCATTAATATCACAGTCCACTCTTTCAGGGGATACTGCTGACATTTTGCTCTCTGTGTAATAGAGACCTAACCTTTAAGCACTGTAAGGAAGAAGTCATTTTTCATAATCCGCTGTCCATTTTGGAGAATTCCCTAACTACTGCCTTCTATGCATCTGTCCTCGTTTCCCTCCTATTGTTTTATTTATTTATTTTTTTCCCTTTTAGGAATGTGCAGCAGTCATCATTTGCTTTCAGGCTACAAATGTGTAAAATGAAATTCCCTCGACTGAAACTGTAACTCTATCACACTGCTTGCAAAAACGCAATACCTAGCGCAGAAGTATGTGTAATTCATGAGGCAGATTTTACAGTGCAAACCAGGCCAGAGATGATGACTTGGATGGATGATCAGAGTGCACATTTTGTTGTGTCCAAGTCTGCCTTAATTCCTCAAATCCAGACTCAAGTGTTAAGCCACCAAAAGAAAAACCGGCAGATCCCCTGTGCCCTTCTTGAGGCTGAGCAGGCTGAAGGAAAGTCATTGTTTCAGCAGCCGGTAATGATGATTAGCCACAATCTGGGGGATCGACTGCACATCGGTCAAATGCGTCGACACCCTCAAAGGGAGAGATGGCCCACTGTCCCAGCCACGCATACTGAGCAGATTGATTGTGTGTCCTGCAGAGATTTAGGAGAAATCTTTGATGTGTGCATGGTAATAATGTGGACATCACCATGAAATGCGGAGCAAGTGCCTGTGAGTTCAAAAGCTGCAGCTTTTTAACATATTCTGATAAAAATCTTAATATGAAGGATCATTTAGCCTTGTGATACAATGCAAGACTATAAATAAACATAGTGATAGTGTATCAGTTCCTATCTGATGACTCTATCTCTACAGCACATTGCTCCTTTAAAACGTTCTTAGTCTGTTTCTCAGTACAAAGCTGACAGTGATAGCTGCTTGTCTGTGTTGTGAGGGTTCAGTTCAGTCACTGACTTTAAGAAATAAGCATTTTTTTTAAGGGTTTTATGGTTTTAAATATGAGCATACAGTCACTGTGAGATACTGGGGAGCTGCTGATGGGGGAAATTTGGCCAGCACATTTTTTTCTACAGTGGCTGCATGTGATCATAATGTGGTAATTGGATCGCTCATTTATTTCACTTAGGTCTAGCTGGAGGTCTCCACGCTGAAATTAATTTTGCACGGGACCCCACCTTTGACATGATTGATGATTCGCACAGAGGTTTCTGGTTTTGCCGTGTATATTAGCGTGAGCGCCCACTTACGCCATTACAAAGTTAAAAAAAAAATCCTTCATTTTGGGAACAGAGTTTTGCTCCACATGATTTGTGTAAATAAAGCCTGTTCTGAAAGATTCCAGTGAAAGAAGCACCCACTGGCACCAGGCTTGGAAATATTCCACTTATTTGCTCTGACTTTACTGGAAATAGCCTTTATGATAGAAACAATGATAGAATCCAGTAAATCAGGGAAAAGTATAGGGTGTAGTGTTGCCATCAATAATAGATTGGAAACAAGTCGGCACTGATGGAACCTGAGGCCTTTCCTTTGTGGAGGTCTTAGTGCCGTAGCGGTGCATGTGAATAATGCATGGTCCCAGATAGACTCCAGCTCCCTCTCTAGCCCTTCCACTCACTGGCTGCCTGGCTCGCAGGCTGGGGCGCCACTTTCCCCAGCAGTGATTGGCTGTGCCTTGAGGGCAGTGGAGGAGATGGGAAATCACCTGCCCCATTTAGCCATGCTGTGCTAGCTGCCTCGGCTCCCCACTGTTCAGACCTTTGTGTCTGCTGCTGGCACTCGACATTAGGACCTCTGGTTAACTTTAGTCGGGGATGCAGCGGCACAGAGCTGTCATTTGGATACTTATTATCGCCCCAGACTTTTTTGAAAGGTAACTCTGCTGCACAGCTGCACTCCCAGGGTTCTTTTTCTATTTTTTACCCCTTTCTTTTTCCCCAGCAGCGCAGGCATTGTGATTGTCAACGATGCAGTGTCGCAGTTATGCCACAATCGCAGTGGTTGCTTCTGCTCCTGCCTCGATGTTCCACACCCTGATTCCCCCCTGCCAACCCACCCGCTATCCCCCCTTTCACCGTCTTTTTTAAAAATTTTGAACGTTTTCTTTCACACGCTGACGTGTGGTGCTGGTGTGGGAAGCGCCCGCTGCATTCTCAATGATTCAGCCTTGAGAACCAAGGGGGCTCTCGGCGTCCTCTCACCCAGGGGTCTCGGTGGGGAGTCCGCTGAAGCTGGGCACCCAGTCCAGCCCCCCATGGAGTGAGAGCCTGGCCGTGGCAACACATAATCCATATTCTAAAGGCCAGCTGGACTGAGACCATGGAGCACAAGGAGAGCAAAGAGACCTACCACCCCCGCCCACATCCCACTTCCCAGTAACTGAGTACCTCAGACAGCTTTGGTATGTCAAAATGGAAACTGGGCTGAATAGCCGTCATTTAGCAACAGCTCTTTAGTGGAAATAAGAGTCCATTTTCCCCCTTTAGCTGGAGAATTAAGCATATTATGTGAAGAAGACCCTGGCCCGTTTCCCATATTGTTTACTTGCGTTGAATTTTCTGCAGCATCTTTGCCGGTGCGGATCTCATTTTTCCCTCCTTCTGCCGCTCTCTTTGTTTGCACATGGTGCTGTAGTGAAAATGAGCTACTTGGCTGTAGGTGGTTCAGTATCCAGGGTGGCTTTTGGGGTAATCCTGCTTTGACAGTGGATGGATAAACGTAGACGGGTGACTGTCAAAAGGCAGGTATTTCAGCAGATTCATATTTATTCCCTGAGCAGACCAAACCCAAGCCTGCTACCTCTCCGGTTGCCGCTGCTTACTCTCCCAACCCCAATTACTGTGTTCCTAACCAAGCCCTCTGTACACATTCATGCTGTGCACTATATTCCCATTGTGCCCTGTTGTCCATTTTAGATTAGATTAGATTCAGCTTTATTGTCATTGCATAGAGTACAGAGACAATGAACTGCACAGTTTAGCATCCAACCAGAAGTGCGTAAAGCAGTATAGTGCAGGCAAATGCACATATTTATCATGATATACTGTATACTGTAGTGAGTGAGGACTATAATTGAATATGCAAAGACAAACACAATATTAACCGTACAAATAGAGCGAAATGAATACACTAAGATATACAGTGTGTGCAGCAGTTACAGCAGGCATTGCAGATACTGTGCAGTGTTCTTTAACTAAGATACAGTGTGTGTGTGTGTGTGTGTGTGTGTGTGTGTGTGTGTATAAGCATTGGTAATGCTAGTGAACGTTGTGTACAGAATAAACAACTGGATATGAGTAAATCCACTACAGGTCAGATATATGCAATGTAGAGTAGTATAAATATGAATACACTATAAGGCAGATGTATACAGTATGGACAGTGGCATTATGCGCATTAGCGTGTGACAACATTACAAACAACATGGTACAACACGCACAGATACTGTATTGTGTTGTATCGTATTTCGGCTCTGTTGTGGGTTATTTAGAAACACGGTGTCGAAATCTGATACGTGAACATTTGTCATGCAATAGGATATTGTGAAGAAAGCATTAGCTTACCCACGTGACCGTGTCGAGTTTTAATTCTCCCACCTCACTAAGGCACACCCTGTGGGAATTATAATGAGGCCGTTTGTTATTCCCAAAAGAATAGAAATCGACATCATCTCCAAGGTGTTCTGAAATGACTAATGTAGAAATGCTTCCATCTTAAAATAGCCTGTCCTATACCAGGTCTCGAATGCCGTTCCTTCAAGATGGATGATGAATATAATAATTTGGGCCACTCAATATGAATTTCACTCAAGCCGTATGAAAGTGGGGCACTCCTGGATTACAAGGACCGCGGTCCAGACTCGTAACACATTTCCCCACTTGAGCCTACAGGCGTGACCAAGCTCTTTGAGTCAATGTGTGGTTGCACTTGGGAAATGTCAAAGAAGCCCTCCCTTGTTCTCAACCCCAGAGGCATCACTTTTGATGTCCACCTTCAAAGGAGTCTTATCAGTCCTTTGCTGTTTTAGTTGTGGTCATTAATGAAAGTGGTGTATTGCAGACTGCTGCGCCCGCATGATAGTTTAGAAAAATGAAATGCTCGGTTGATCTTGCATAGATACGATGCACTGCAGCACGGTGTGACTTATTAGACTTCCCTCTGAGAAGTAGTTTGCTGGGTGGAGTGTTCATGCACATTATATGATTACATATTAGCGTTATTCGATTTGACTCAAGTTAGACATATGTGTGCTTTTAAAAGTAATGAATTTGATGTCCTGGATGCAACCCTGATTCCAGTTAAGCTGAGATGCCTTTCCAGGATGCCCCTTTCATACCCAGTCATGATACTCTCACCTGTTCACAATGAGCCTGTTTACCTGTGGAGTGAAAACAGGTGTTTGTGGAGCATTCCACATCTTTCCCAGTCTTTAGTCGTTCTTGTCCCAACTTATTTGAAACGTGTTGCTGCATCAGATTCATAGCAAGCAGATATTTACAAAAATCAATGAAGCTGATGAGGTCAAACATTAGATAAATTGTCTTTGTACTGTTTTCAATTGAGTACATGTCAAAAATGATTAGAAAGTCGGCACATTTTGTTTTATTTATGTTTTACACAGCCTCCCAATTTCTTTGGAAAGATAAGATAAAATGTCCACTTTGAATTTTGTTAGCTGAGTGGAATCAAAGTCCAATATAATTTACAGTAGGAGATTTATAGCCGCTCACTATTTATGACCAGCTGACATTATTACTCAGTTTGTTTATATTGATAGAAAAATACACAGAATTAATTTCAAATCTAGTGAAATCTCTTGATAGCCTCATTTACAGTCGCATGATGGACGATGCTGCTGTGATGCTCTTGTGGACAGTTTTTCAGTAATTTCAGCTTCACAATTTAAAGAATGCAAATCAGACATTCATTTTTCAACACAGACATAGACATAGTGATAGATTAGACATTCAACAACTTAACCAAATTCACCGTCGTTAAAGAGGCTTGACACCAGGATGATGCTTAGTCTCTGAAAACACCTGCATAGTAACCCTGATGATGTCATCAGGGTTATCTCAGATTGGGCTTGAGACCAGCCGGAGCCATTAACTAGAGATGTGGTTTGAAAGAAACAGACATTTAGGAGGTAGAGAGGGTCTGATGAAACATCAGAATTGAGATCAGAATCTGCTTTATTTGGTAAATATGTACACATATGCAAGGAATTTGACCCCGATTTAAGCATGCTATCCAATTGCATGATGGGGAATGTAGCATCCAGTAGAGCTTGAGCCATGCAAGGGACTAAAAGTCAGGATATCTCGGCTTCTGCTGCTTCAAATTTTGACCTTATTTTTTTTTTAGTCTGTCCCCAACGTTATGGAAATGCAGTATTAAATCACTGGAGCGCAGGTTTAAGCAAGGTAATGGCAACATGAGGGAGCTCAGTAAGTAAAGTCAACACAATGTTCTTATGGACTCATGAGTTCAAATTCTATTAAAAACTGAAATTTAAGTTTGGCTTTAAGTTCACTTGGTCAATGTTGAAAGCACAAAACGGAGAAAAAGTAGCTGCTCACGGCTCATCTCAGGACCTCCAGATAAACAAAGTCTGGACTTTTCTTCTCTGAACTGCTAATAGAGGGCAGAGCTGGAAGTGAGGTTAGCTTAACACGTTCACTGGGAAGCGAGGGGATGACCGTTTCATTCAGGGAAGTAAGGAAGTCGTGGACACGCCAATAGCTGACATTCTGCACTGATTGCAGAGCGTACGTTTATGATATTTGACAGATAATATAATGCAATCAAAGTCGGGGAAGCAGCGGATGATGAGATGAGACATAGTGATACTTTAACTTTTATTTATATGCCCCTTTGTTTAGCCTCCATTAAAATAACCCCAGCACTTCTCTCGCGAAGCTCATGAGGATGCGGCTATTTTCTCTCCACTGTGAAATAAACAATAGTTTTGTTATTAGGAGCCACAGTCTGTGACAGTGTGCCTTATGAACAGTCAAATATTTTGCCTTCCTTTTAGAAACGCTGTCAAAAGTCAACACAGTGACACTGACATTCTGGCAAACAACACGAGATCAAAACAAGGACCGGATAGCTTCGTGTTGACAGAGGCTGGGTAAAATGCATTAATGAATTATTTTTGGAGCTCTCATCGTTCTGATATGCAAACTCAGCTGCGATCAAATTAATCAGAGCATGCACGGTTGAGATTTTTGATTGTGAGTTGTTTCTACGCTGCTTTTGTCTGCAGCAGGATGTGGCACATATATTCTCCTGCATGTTCTAATGAGCTTAAAATGTCATGAAATATTAAAATAATAAGACAGACAAAGGATATTCATCATGCATGCCGGCAACAGCAAGCTAAATCATAGATTGTGTTTTAAATTGATTAATCAGATAATGTCAGACTGAAGGAGAGCCATTTAAAAGTGTCACTTTAATGTCTGCATGCAGTAAGTCAGTGACACCCTCCCTCATGAATTCACATCAAGGTTTTATGTCAAAGCCTGTCACCTAGCTCGATAATCTTTTTGGATACCGTTCCTAATTTTTGTGGTTTTTAAAGGGTGGCAGCCCACCTCTCCCTCCCTCCCTCCCTCGTCTCTTCTCCCGCTACTTCTTTTGAGGGGTAAACACACACGCAAAGCTCCTCAGCCTATCATCTGTGACCGCCGCTACAGCCAGACAGCGTAACACGATCCATGATAGAGTGGTGCAAATCGCCCAGCGCTTTCGTCTACCATCTCACATAAGGAGGGGGAGAGAAGCCCGTGAGATAGGTTGAGTTAAAAAAAAAAAAAAAAAAAAAAGGAGAGAAGAAAGAGGAGGTGGAGAGCTGCTGGAGAGTGCGGCAGCGGTGGCTGGCAACTAGAACGCTGCTGGTGTGACTTTCCGGTCCACTAGGTTTTAACCCTTTTGACATCGCTTGAGTGCCATCCATGTGTCAGTGCGATAGTGTTCTCGTGCAGCGTGAGGCTCGTGTAGCAACAGTGGGAAGAGGAGGAGATCTGGAGCGTTTGTAAATCCAATACAAAGCAGCATCGCAGCATGAGAAGTGGACCTTGATACAGTGAAGCTTCAGTGGGGAATTGCTACAGGCATTCTTTAAGGTAACACCCCAACTTCTTTTTAATCCTTTTATAATGAGCGTATGAAAATTAACCCAAATTCAAATCTGGGTTACATGACCAGCCTGCGGTTTTGACAGCGTTTTCTCTGCTTTTTTGCCGGACATCTGTGCTGACAGATCTGGAGTTGAGCATGAATTGCATCTGTCAACAACTTGGATGTGGCGAAATAATGTTTAATGCATTACAAGGGCTGTGTACCAGCAGCTCCTCTGTTAGCCTAGGCCTTATTGTTGCTGCAGAAAGCTACAGTCTATTGTATTCCTTTCAATCCCCTGGTGGATCCTCTTCTCCTTATGAGGGGGCGGCGTGTGTTGTGTTTAAAATGGTACTGCAGCCCAACACGTGTAAATTGATAATACAGTGTCTTTCACTTGCCCGAAAACCACGTCCACAGGCTTGGAGATATTTACAGGAGGAGAAAACTGAGGGCTTGTTTTGGACTTGAGCAGGGTCAAGTTGCTTTACAGTCACAACATTTTTAATGAGCGGTTGTGTGGGGAATTTCATTGCTATTTTACATAAGCACACAAGGTATAATGATTGTAGTTTCTCTCACATCATCAGAAGCATTGCTTCATTATGTGGAACAAATGGAAGAAAGGGGTTTTTAATATTGTATGAAATACAATATTGGACTAAATTGCCTCAAGCTTTCCAAACTGCATCAGAGCGATAAGACATTATACTTGTATTTCTTGGCTCATGCTTCACAAGAAAGTGCTGCTTTTTTTAGAATCCTCACACGTCCAGTATTAAACATGACATCCGCGGAGTATTATGGGTAATGTATGCAAACAGGGTACCCTAGGTGTTGACTTTTGGGTGCTGACTTGCCTTTGATTAATCATTTCGAGTTGACGTCACGGCCTCAGAGACAGAGATGGATTGAAGTGCTTAGCAGACCAATAGCTACAAAGACAAAGAGTAATTGGTATGTAGCGAGTGGTGGCCAATGTAAGCAGAGCAGATGCATCAACAGAGGAATAAGTCTGAGTGCTGCAAAGGGTCATACAGCGGCAGTCCCACATACATTTATAGGTGACAGGTAAATACGAGCAGGTAAATGCAATGAGCCTTTCCTCCACGGGCATTGCATCTTATGAGGCATCACAATGAATTATTCTGCGGGCCATAAGGTGAGTTGTGGAGCAAGGTTGGTATATTTTTAGCCGCCTGAATGAATGGCAAATGATTAATTATATTGTACATTTATTTGTTCATTTCAGCATCCATCAGTAGTAAAATTTTAAGGCTGCAATCTCACGGTAGCATTAGTTTTGCTCTAGCTGGGCTTTGGCCATGTGTGCCTGTGCAGCAGTGTGTAGGGGTAATTGAGGGGGTGGGCATGCTGCTTAGGAGGTGGGTATATTGTGATCCAGCCATCTTTATGTGTCAGTGGTAATTACATTGAAAAAGTAGGTTTTTGTCCCTGGAGAAGGATGCGAATGTACCTCCATACATGCTGAGCGGTGTATGCTAGAGGAGAGACAAAGTTTTAATGATGACATTCAGCACGCGTGCAGCCAGACAGGGAGTAATAACTTCAATGTCATAAATCATAATGGGCTGATGGACTATCGATACTATGCACAGGCTTGCTTATGTTTCATGGGTTTCTCAATGGACTAAGGCTGCTCGGCATTCACATTAACAGTGAGGTCTGAGCAATTTTTGTTTTAATTTTCTTATCTCATGTTTCACCAGGCAGCTCTGCCCGTCTTATTCTCCTCTTAGTCTTACTGGCAAACACATGTTAGGACTTAGCCAACAAAGGCTTTTGTGCATTATGATGTGGTTTCTGGATGAACTGCTCCATAATTTATGTAGTGAAAGGATGAACTGTTGTTTAATTTATGTAATGTCTGAATGAGGACTATTTGGATCTCTTTATTGGGCAGTGCTGCATCTCTCCATGTGGATCTCTGAGTTTATGTTCTGTTCAGCTCACATCCTGTTATGAACCACATCAGCAGCTTTAAACTCCAAAAAGTAAGCGTCAGCAAAAATTACTCAAAATACTTTTTTGTTTATTTTTTAATCCCTGCAATCCCATTGGTTCACTAATCATTTTATTCTTGTCTACATGAAGATTGATGCAAATTGCCCTCAAGCAGAGCAAAAGAAAGAAAAGAAATATTGATGTGCGTATTTTTATTTAAAAAACTCTGATGCAAGTTTCAGGATTATTGAATATAATTTATCCTAAAGGAGTGTTTGCTTACATACACATGTACTCTACATGAACATATACATATGCACACAGTACATTGTGTACACATAATATTCATTAAACATGCAGGTAGATCGTTGTGTGATTGACTGAAGGTGCCTGTTTCTGCCTCCTCAAAGACAAAGCTGACATTATTTTTCATACATTATCTTATCCACATCTGAAATAATCTTAATAGGTTTTTGGAAAGCATGTGAGTGTGAAATTGTCCACAGAGTGATGTCGTCTGGGAGACATGAACCCTTGTTTTTAATTAAAACTCAAATAATGTGGATGAGAAATCAGCACACCTGAAAGCTTCAACCAGTGTCTGCTGGGAGGAGGTAATTAAAATATGAAATACACTTACAATAGGAAACTTGAATTAGTAGATTATTTAGAATTGGGACAAATAAAGATCGAAAACACAGATTGAACATTAATTTCTTTTGTATTACAATGACTGAGTGAAGTTTTCCATTTCTAATAACCCGTCAGAGTAGAACTGTGTTGACATGGATTGATGGTCAAATATCCTTTCAGTAAATTTGATGCTTTTTGTTCACCTTGTCCACTAAATTCAAACAGAGGGCTGTTTTCCCTTCATGCTGCTCACACCTCACAACAAATGTGAAAACTGAAGAATGAACCGAGAAATAAACGCGTGGACAGATGGAATTACATCCAGTATGAAGATTGTATTGATTTAAAAAAACAAGCACAGTTAAGACGGCAACACAAATGTAAAATATTAACCGACTATGACTAATAGAAGATTAGAGTTGTTCACATTTCTGTTGTCAGCGGTGGAGGAAGAATTCATATCCTTTACTTAAGAAAGTAGCGACACCACACTGTAAAAAGTTAAACTTCTGCGTTGTTATTGAAGTTAAACTGTGTATGTACTACCCAAATATGCTTAAAAGTATCAAAAGTTAAAGTACTTAATGTAGTTCCAGATTCTACCGTCAGTGTTATACTATAATATGTTATTGTATTATTATCTCTTATTATTTTAATGCAGTAATGTAGTATTTTACTGTTGTAGCTCGTCGAGATGGATCTAAATTATCCCCCAGTTTATGTACCATTGGGTAATTTAACTATAACACAACATTATACTTTATAGGATAATCATATGTTTTTTATGTATAAGTAAACACAGTTGTCAGGCAAATGTACTGGAGTACAAAGTGTTTCCCTCTAAAATGTTGTGGAGTACAAGTACAAAATGAAAATACTCATGTACTGTATGTACAGTACACAAAACTTTCTTCAAAACCAAGGATGTTAAAAGTTGTTTTTTTGAAACTGTGTCTGCCTGCTTTTCATTCGCCACACATAACTCTGTGTGTGTGTATGTGTGTGTGTGTGTGTGTGTGTGTGTGTGTGTGTGTGTGTGTGTGTGGCTTGTCTTGTTATAGTGGCCAGAATTCACAAGGTAATGATCATCCGTACCTCATGTAATGGGGATGGGGAAGGGCCGGAGCCCCTGTTCCTCAGCTGTTTACTGCGGACATTTACGGGTATCATTATCCAAACAGTGATGCCAGTGGGTGGCTACCAGAGCTGGAGGTGAAATAAGCCATTTAGCTGCTTTATGATAGCAATCCCCAGCCCTCGCTGTTTTCACATCCAGGGTCAAAGCTTAGCAGCCATCTAATCTCCCTCAGTCTCGCAGCTTTCATTAGCGCGGCACTTGATCAATCAGTACGGCTGCAAGTGCCAAAGTTTGACGCGTTTTTAGATGAAAGTCCATAACCGCAAGATGTGTTTAGATGATCATTGTTGTTTGCAGGTTGCCCTCGTGTTTAATTTAATTGACATTTGATATGAATTCGGATAATCATGCTGCACAGCTGAAATCACTGTGGCATTATAATGATAGTTTGGCAGAAGACACAAAGTTGAACAAAAGTGAAACGAGTGGAAAAGTTTGTTGTCTGGCGTGTTTTCCTATGAGAGGAAAACATGTGCCAAAACCTCGATGACAACACGGTGGTGTTGTCCTCAGCATCCATTTCTAAGTAACCTTCAGGCTGGACTGAAAGTACAGCTAAACTAAGGCATTTCTATAGAGTATTGGTAAGATATTTGTCCGTTCTCCCGTCAGTTTTTACCCCATCATAATTGGCTGACATCTCAGAAGGCAGTTCATAGGTTTCATCTGCCAAATGCCAGGCCTGTCACCACATCTGCATACAATAGGACATGTCAGAAATCCTTGGCCCCTCCTTTCATCCGCCTTCGCATCTCCTATAATCAGGGCCAGTGGCTGGGAACAGAGGCAAAGAGGAGCTTTTTATCCCTCAATAAAAGGCCACTTAGGCAGATAGTTCTCCCAAGACTCATCAGCTTTGGTCTTTTTTTTTCCTGGTACCACATGAAGGAATTTGTGGAAGAGGGCAAACATTCCATCTAATTAAGGATACCTTTCACATAACTCCCCCCGTAATTTCTCTCTTCGCCCATGCCTCTACCTCTCTCTCGCTCTCTGTCTTTTCTCTTTCTTATCATCCATCATAGGAAGCCCAAAGGTGCCCTTCGCAGTTACTGTACCTTTTTGGTTAGCTCTTGATGCCTTTTGAAATCGTTGGCTTACCCACACTTTGATGTTGCCTTCAATGGGTACTAAGCAAAACTTTGAAGTCACGACCTAGATGTGGCTAAGAATGTCGACTCACCGCAATAAACCAGCCGTTCACTAAAATTTTTTGTTTGCAAACGTGGAACGCTGCACATCATTAACATGCGGTACGATTGGAGTGGCAGCAATTTGAATGGGTTTTTCAGGAATCAGCACTATTTGTTTTGAAAAGTGAAGGGGAGAGAACGAGTGCTCTGTCTGACTTTGTTCTATTTCTGGGGATGGCTGCTGGAGGATTACTGCAAGTGGCAGAGTATTCATTATTTAGATGGCAGTAGCGGAGTCGGGGAACGGGTGGTTTCATAAACCACTTGACTATGACATGTGTGCTGCTATACTAGAAGGAAAGACTTAAAAAAAAAAAGTTTCACTCCAAAAATTTTTCTCCCCTAGCGAGGACACTTGTAGCAGCTCTCTGCCAGGGACTGCTGAGACAGTCAACACTAACTGAAACCGATGGAGCAAACTCAGATTGATGGAGTTAATGGATGAAATCATTGTGAGCTCTCCGGGATTGCTCTCTATATAGGCTTTGAAAGTCATGAAGCGTTCATGCAGCGGTTTCATGGTGCATGTCAGATGTGGTATTATAGTTTTAAATACAGCATCTTTGCTGCCTGTTATTACATTCAGAACGGCTAAGTTGAATATCCGCAGCAGAAAATTCTCTGTCGAGCCTGGCTGATTATGAAATAATAACCGTTTTGTCTCCTTGCCTGGCTCTGCATTTGTTAGGAGGAGAAAAAAAAAAAGATGACTGAAGACATCAGCAGCAATGTTTTGAAATGGCCTGAGAGAAAAAAATATGAATCCGAAATGAGAAAGCTGTGACAGTTATGTGTTGCAAAAAGAGAGCTGCCACCATTTGCCAATGTGGTCGGACACCAGCGAGGCATTTTCTCCCGGCGTAACAGTGGCATCTCTATCGGCTGAAGTGTTTACCCTGACAGTTCTCGGCCTGGACACAGAGAGGGTCCCGCCGCTGTGATTAATGCACTGCCATGCCGCCATGGTGGAGGATGTCTCTCGGCGGTCTCCTTCCCCTTTCCAGTACTCCTCCCTGATATTTCACTAATGTGACTCGACAATGAAGAGATTGATAGTGATCATTATGCTGCTCTCAAAGAGTAATGTCGCTTCCCAGCATGATCCAGCCAGCTTCTAATTCAGCTACTGCTGTGGGTAGCATATGAACAGTGGCGCTGCATATTGGCACTGTACATACAAGTGGCTACAACTGTGTTATGTTAAACCACAACCAGTGACATTTGTGAATCACCTCCTCCTGCTGTTATCACAAACTCCTGGAGCACAGTTTGCATATTCAGCGTCGAGCACAGGGCCTCGGGATGGCTCTTTTCTAACAGAGAAACTTGACATGGGAAGTATTATCACGCCAAACAAGGGAATCAGCCTCTCACCTTAACACTTTTGCAAGCTATATCGCCGTTTCCCCAGTGCTCCCTGTGCAAATAAAGGTGTGAGGGTCATTCATTTGTTTTCTCTCGCTCCAACTCCTTACAGCTAAGTTGATTTGTTTATCTGTATGTGTTTAGCCCCTGGCCCCAATCTTCTGAGAGAGAAAGAGGTTTAGCATTTAAATTGGTTGATCCACCGCACGTTTGCTAAACCTGTTTTTAAAGCATTACATTGATGAAAAGCAGACGCTAATCCCTGCGGGTGTGTGACCTTATCTGACTAAACACCTGACAATGAGATTCTATTGTCACTCTGGGAACACAAAGACTCAGTAAAGGTGTCTCGTTGTAGTTATTGACCTCTTTTGCCGAGTGCTTCTGTAGCCGCGGGTTAGCTCGCCACAGGTGTGATTTACAGCGTGAAGTCTTGTTTTTGACCGCTAGGCACTGACGACATGGGATACTTCAAAGTCCTTCTAACTCCTTACGCCTCAGGAAGTTGTAGCCGCATCACGGTTAGCTTGTCTGCCAAAATGTCTGCTACAGTAAGTCCTCGGTGTCAATCAGTGTCCAGACCTGAGTGAGGAGGCTGAGTTAGCATACTAGCTTTCAGAGCTAATCCCACAATCTCCTGTATGCATTTCTCCTCTGCTTATATTCACACTAACTGATCCTCTAGTTTCACACTTCCCATTGTATACTTAGCCAGACAAGACATTTTGTCAATACCGTTGCCAATGAATATGTAGGAGACAAAGTGGCCTTCACCTGAATGTGGCAGATGTGATTTCTAACTAAATCATAGGGATTACATTATTGACAGTGCCCTGAATAAACATCAGGATGAGGTCAAAATTCATTGTCTTTCGTTATTTGCACAGCGTCCGGAGCATGTTGAGGTTTGCACGCCTGCAGAGCGTGTCTCACTCGTGTTGAATAATTATTTGATGCGATGAAATGATCATAATTCAATGTTAAACATAAGATCTTGATCTGATTTTACCGCTGACAGGGAGAAAGGATACTGTTGTGTGATTAGCTGTGGTATCAGATGGTGTCCAGCGTTACAGATCTGCGGTGAAGTGCATCTATTGACTCTGTGCTGCATGCTACTCCAGATTTGTTATCGTCTGTGTTGCTGGGCCTTTCTAAACTGCAAACTGCCTCAGCAAATTATTCGAGTGTTGTATCCTGTCAGGACCGGCTTCATGTAGGCTACTGGGATGGAAATTCTGGAGGCCAAGACAAAAAGATGCTATCAAGATGCACAAGGAAAGCTTATGTAAATACTGACAGTCTACTGTGAGTTATGGCTGAAACCTGATACTGAGGACAAGTGTGACTGCAGACTGTGGGTGCCAACTGTGGGTTTTCTGCTGTATCAATACGCCTCGTGCTATTTAATCTGGTCAGGAGTAAAGAATATACAGTGCAGTCATACAATATTAATCCTAGTCAGGAAACTTAACCAGCTGCTGCCTTTTATAAACTGACAACTTATGGTTTCATGAAGCCATATGCTGCCCGCTGCCGCCTTTTCTCTCAGATTTCACTTCTCAGTTTCCATTGTCAGTCTCGTCTTGGCTTTTTATGATCCTAATTCTGATGGATGTATTCCAGTGTGAAATGACTTAGCCGGGTGTGAACGCGGACCATCCTTTGCCTCCTACTGCTGCCATTTGGTGAGCGGGAGGAAAAGCACAGGGACCATCAGAGGAGACATGAGAAAGCTTGTGTGTTGACGACGCACCTCCCTTATCTAATTGGGGCAAAGCAAACATGATTAGGCCCAATCTGAAGGACGATCAGTGTCTTCCACCGCAGAGACGTTACGCAGTCCTGCACGTTCTGCTGCCTGCGCTGCTGAGAGGCAGACCAGCACAGTTTGACGACGGTATCAAGCTGTTTCGCCAAAAAGATGAGACTGCAGAACAGTTTTTTTTTTTTTTTCATTAAGGACCAATTCCACAAATCCCTGATGCCTAAACAAAAAAACAGGTTGTTTGTCAAGGCTTTCAAAAACAACAGCCTCCATGATGAAACATATGTTTAGACAACTGAAACTACCTGGTTGTGGTCATGGTTAAAATTTGGGAAAGCTGTCTGACATTGCCAGTGAGACATAAATCCTCCACCCTATTGTCAGCATCACTCACCTTGTACGCATCCATATCTCCTTGCTTTGACACGACACACACATAGGTTGTTTGAATCTCTTTACTGTCATTTTTGTTTTCACCCGAGGCGAAATTTATCAAAGGATGTGCAGTGATTTGTTGATTTTTATCATGTGTGAATCTCCTGTTTGTATAACCCTTAAGTAAGAAGTAATGGTCATATTGTAAAGATATACTTAACTGGTATAATTCAATGTGAGGCAAACTCTCAGCCTCTGCAGTGGAATTAGATGAGGAAGCTTAAACATTTTCAGCAGCTGATACGTTTTTTCCACCTAAATCAGATGGTTTGAAATGTTGACCTTTGTTCAGTTCTATCTGGGGCATCTGTGATTTCAGCAGATTTCGTTATCCTTTGTGAATGTGTTGTGCAACTGTGTGAACGCTTCGGGGATAATTCATTCATTTTAATACCGTGAACACTGTGCAAATAAGGCTTTGCTTTACACAGGTGTTGTGTAATTAAAAAGTCCAGGTGCATCCCTGACAAAATATCTTTTATTTCTTTCCATCATACTGTACCTTTTTCAGATAATCAAGCAACAGTGATGAATACCATTTCAATCTGTAATCATGAAGCACAATGTCTGATAATCATTCCAGATTTAAAAGCCCAAGGTGAGCAATAAGCGAGCTCCTCAGTGCTGAACATTTCCTCCCTTTCAGTCGAGTCATGACAAATTCACATCATGTTCCGAGCGGCACAGAACCAAATTTGATGCAGTTCAGATGTAGAGGCGTGAGAGAGGTGCTAATTGATGCCTGCTGTGGCATGAAACACAAATTGCATAGTTTACAAGTACAGCAGCCGAACTGCAGATATGCATAGCTCTGTGGAGCCACATGAAGAAGCTAAATGGAGGATGTGCACAGAGAAGCATAATGGATGCTGCCGACACACGAGTTCCACCTGTTCCCTGTTATTCTGTTGCTCTTACCACGTTAACACCATTTGCCCACTCACACATTATAATGTCACATGAACAAACACACGAGCTACTGTGCAGATCTGTGCAAATGTGTCTTCATATTTCGGCAGAGCTGTTGAAAAAAAACATAATTTAATACTGAAATCATATGCTAAAGTAGAGCTAGATGCAGATTTAGTTCCATTACGGACACAAAAGTTTTCTCATCAGGTTTATTAATATACTATACATACACTCATCAAAGCCATTAAATAGCAATGATTATATTTGCAACCATTAGCCTAAATGGTATTTTTTGGTACTTATGCTATTAGCTGGAGTAAAAAAATACACTTTGCATATCAGACATTGAGTTGATGTTCTTCCAGAGTGAGTCACAATAAGCAGGCATGTTATAGTTCAGTGTCTTTTGCAGTAAAAAGCTTTAGCTGTTAGAGGAATTGAACTTTTCACCTTCTTTTGAGAAGAAATTCTAATGTATAAGCAAGTCATCTGCAGGAAACAGTTATCAGTCCGCTGTGTGTCTGCATGATGAAGTTGTTCTCCTCAGTCTCTCTCATTTTCATAAATATTCAGGATATTTATCACCCGCTTTTGTAAACACAGCAGGTTTATGATGCTTGCTCTTAGCGAGAAGTAACCAGACGGATGCTAAACCTTGCCCGTGTCCTTCTTTTTCTATGGAACCCATTTGCAAAAAAGAGATGCTAACACTTGGCTATCATTGGAGCTTTTTTCCCCAAGTAAAATTTGTTTCATTGTCCTTTTCTTGAACTGGTGATAACGTGGAGAACTTTAACAGCATATAAAGCTCTCGTGTTAAACCTTGGAGGAGATAAAAAATGCTGGTTTTTAAGAAACGAGCAGAGATTGAACCTGCAGAGAAAAGGAGGAAGGCTTGCTCAAAATATCAGAGCACTCCGTAGCTATTTGCAACAATTCTGCTTCTGCAGTCTTTTTACAGAGAGTAGCTGTGATTGCTATATACAGATTGTCCATTCTTATGCGTGCGTTGGGCATGATGGTAAAGTTTTGTTGTAGTTCTACCGATCGCAGAGTGAGACCGTTGGACCAGAAGTTTGGTCCTGGCAGAAATCTCTCAGCATTTGTTTAATAGATTGCTGTAAAATGTTTTTACAGACATTGCCCAGACGAGGTTGATTTTGAGTGAAATGTCAAACTATTGAATGTAATGCCATGAAATTTGACCTCCTTTAGGGTGAACTGTAATAAACTTGGTGATCCCTTAAGTTTTCATCCAGCGTGATCCTTGGGTCAAAATGTAAATAAGTGCAGAACAGCCTCAACTGTGTCTTGTGCTAACTACCAAAAGTTAGCATGCTAATATGTCAAACTAAGATAGTCAGCATGGTAAACATTATACCTGCTAAACACCAGCATGTTAGCATTGTTATGTGAGCATGTTCAGACGCTGACATTAGCATTTAGCTCAAAGCACTGCAGTGTACAGTCTCACAGGGCCGCTAGCATGACCGTAGCCTCTGCCTTGTTTAACGCTAGCTCAAAACTAGCTCTGTTTCCTAGCTCTCAATGTGTCGCAGTAGTAGCTTTAATTAGTTTGTTATGATTCATATTTGGTTTATGCATTTTTTAAACTCAGCTTAATCATTATAACTTATTCTGCATTAAAACTAATTGAAAGTTCAAAGCATATCTACTCCATTATAGTTAGTGTAGCTGTTTATATTATTATCAAACTGTGGCAGGATGTTACCTTCAAGGCTACCTCATAGATCATTTCTCTTTGGTGCCAAATAATTCCTAAATAAGATATACTGTTGCTCTTTTAAGCCAGCTATTTGTTACAGCATTTTGACACTTAATGAATATAAAGTGTTGCTCAACTAGGTTGCAAATGTGTGTGTGCCTGTGTGTGTAGAGGGCGGGGTGGAGGTTGCTGTAAGACAGTGGTTGATAAATTGTTGTTATCTGACTTGCCGTGGAGGGAAAAACCCCTAACATATGGATGGAGGATTTGATGAATCTGATGAAATTGATTCAAGGCATTTAAGTGACCATGTGTTTTAACGTCTGGTGTCCTGAGAGTTTTTTTGGCTGAGAGAATTGGCATGAACAGCACCCGTAAAACCACAAACCCTCACTTGTGTATCTGATATGCTTGGATACACACTGATCCTTGTCCTATCAGGATGCATCTCTGGGTGTATTTACAATATGTATTTGAATCTGGATTACATGCTGCCAAGCTTATTACAGTACATGAACAAAACACCTTTAAATACGCAACAAGAATAGGCGCAGAGAAACGCTGCTTTGATAAGCCCCAGCTTACTGTATCACCCACACAATTCATCCCCACCAGTGTCCTTATTCAACAGATCTGGCAATATTTTCGGCTACCTTCAAATGTGATTTCTCTGAGCTTTCCTTTGTGTGTGTGTGTTCCTGCAATTCCTTCTAAAGCAGCCTCTGGAGAGACAGCAGAGGAGGTATGTATGAGTTGGATGCCTCCTTGACAACACCTTGGAGGTAAAAATCAATGTCTGCCAAACAAAGTGAAATGTTAGGCTGCAGCCGATACATGACAGATGAGGCTTAAGGTGGTATTTTCTAAGGTGAATGAAGACTGGAATGCAGGCAGCCCTGTCTGCTGTTGTCAAACAAAGCGGCATTAGAGTGATTTTGAAGGACAGTGCATCTGACTTCTGTGACTGCTTTTATTATTGATTAACATGCTGCAGACATGTGTGAAAGCCACTCTGAAATGAAAGGGGGATGTGGTTCAAAATTTAGGATGACTGCACAGCAGATTAAACTTTAAAGGCCAGTTTCACTAATTAATTGTAGCAGCGGGCCACTCAAGAGACCTCGCCTCCAGCTGGGGTTGTACAAAAGTCAAATCATTTTGATTAGAGTGGATTGGTCCTCAGATCGGAATAGTGTCTGTATTTCATCGCACGACCAAAACTTCTCTGATAAGTGACAATATTTGACAGCTGGGCTGCTTATAATTTCAGTGGCCATGCCTGAAATCTTTTACAATTTCCATTTCAGTGCACAGAATTGTGCGTTGTGGGTAGAGCCCAGTTTCCTTAGGCTTGAGCTCAGCCTATGCCGCTGAATAGTAGCTGTAGAAACAGGCTGGCTAACTTGGCACATTAGTGGGGAAACACTGTGTTGCTACCTCATGCATGATCAGTCTTCAAGACTCCTGCAGTGACCTCAGCACAGAGCCGTGGGCCATATCATGTTGCTGATTGAGCATGCACCAAGCCTCAGAGGGTACGCAGGTTGCATCTTAGTTCTTGCAGAGGGAAGCAGAGGGTGTTCTGACGGAAAATTCAAAAACATCAGTAGTGCTGGAAGGCTTTCCTCACTGAGCTTTAAAGTGTGTGTGTGTGCACGTGCATGGACTGTCTATCTAAACATGTGATTACACACATAAAGTTTATGTCCACTGAGAACATTGACATCTCCTGATGACCCTCCTCGCCGCTACTAGTTGGCGAACAGTATAAGAATAACCAATAATTCAGTCTATTATTATTCTCGGCCCGTGCTCTGCTCTGTGGCCAAGAGTAATGCAACAGTGGGGTATCAATTCATAGCCTTGGCCTCAGGAAAAGCTCTCTGGAAAGCAGAGGGATTTTTAGCCTGTGTGCTGTAGCTCCAGCTCTGGAGCCAGACATTGCAAGAAATTTTTGGCTTGGAGAAATCTATGTGGGAACATTTGGAGGAGTCAGTCAGGAGGAGACATAAAGGCACCGACATGCATTGTTTGTTCATTGTAGTTTGCCAGATAAGAGACTTGTGTGAAAATGCAGCATTAAATGATGAATCTGGGACTAATGCATGCAGTAAAAGGGCCATATTTATCAGCTGGACGACACTCTGCGTGTTTTGCAGTGTAACATTTTGTACCATGTTATCTATGTTGAACTATGAACCGGTTCTGTTCAGTAGTCAGTTTGTCTGTGTGTCTTAGTGTCTTTGGAGATGCTACACTGAGATTTGTTTATTTCAAACCTGGAGTAATCACAGGTCCATCTTCTTACATGTGAGGATCTGCTGCTTTTCCTCTGTCTTATAAATTTGATATCTTGGGGTTTTGGATTGTTGTTTAATTGAGAAAACTATCAGAAGATTAATCAATAATCAAAATAACCTTAACTGATAACCAGGAATATAAAGAAATTATATTACATAGCCAGGATCAGTATACTTGTTCTACTGGTAGGCTGCTGTCTTGTGATCACTTAATTGGGGATTTTTTTATCAATCAATTAATCACCTTCTTTATTCCAAAACAGATTCACATCATTTCACCTGAGAAAAACAGTCAAAATTTGATTCCAGCTTCTTTTATGTGAATACTTTGTGGTTTCTCTATAACTGCAAACTGATTATCTTTGGGTTGTGGACAAAGCAAGACATTTTAGTTGGGCTTTGGGAAACACTGATCGATGTTTTTCACAATTTCTGACATTTTATAGAACAAACAGTGAATCAGTTGATAGAGAAAATAATTAGCAGATGAATTGACAGTGAAATTAATCATTAATTGCAGTCCTATTTCTGATGATACTTTAGATTTGTCTGGATCTCCCTTGAAAGTACGTAGAGTTTTAACAGCACCGTGTGGGTATATCATGTTGAAATAACAGAGAATTCAGCTCAAACTTTCTTTCCTTGTGCAAAAGCAGAAGAGTATAAAAACATCAACCTCTGTACAACATTATATCAGTCTCAAAGTGCTATTTGTTTATTCAATGTGGTGTGAAAGAGATACACTGTATGAATCTCCGTTTCCTCAAGTTTTCTCACAATGGAGGTGAAAATTAGTCATCTGTGCGAGTGGAGTGCATCCAGTTGAGAACAATATGCCAACAATTAATCAGGAAAAGATGGGCTTTCCCATTTTTAGATGCATACGCTTTCCTTTGTCTGGTTTTCCCACAAACTGAGCGATTTGCACAGGAAATGCAATTATAGCAGCCATTGGAAAAGACTGTGCCACTACAACCATGAGTGGTTTGTTTTTTCCCTGCAACCATTTTCTCAAGTGATTGGGGAAGCGAGCTGTAAATGAATGGGGAGGCTCATGAATAGTTCTCCCGAGTACACATGTCACATTTCTATGACCCCTAAGATGGTGTAGGCAACATGTATTGTGCAATTACGAATTCAAATCTATATTGCTTTAGTCAGAGAAGTGACTCACAGTTCAGCAAAAACTAGATAACATTGTCTTGTTATTGTTCCTGACACTGCAGTTGGAAATAAATAGATGAAAATCCTTCAGCAAGCTTCTGAATATTCAGAAGCTTCCAGGAGGTGGCCAAGGTTTCATGTTGTCTCCGTCAGCCAGTCACCATCACAACGACTGAAGGCACAAGCCATTCAAAGCACCACGGCAATTTAGAAAGAGTGAATGACCACTCTGAAGGACAGTCCAGTTCAAACAGGCCGGGGAGGGAGATTGAAACCGGCAGCTTCTGCTCAAAAGAACGCCAAACAACCTTTCAAAGCAGATCTGCAACAAAGCGCTCAGCCAAGACACATTTTTCTCTCCAGTGTCTCCATTTCCTACTTCCTCGTTGGCGATTTGTTAGTGTAATACAGTTTTAAACACTGTAGTCCGCTGTGTTTTTCCAGGATCAAAAAGGATGATGCAGTGACAGGAAGTGGCAGGTTGCTGCTGTTATTGCGATTGTAACAGCACATCAAAGGCGCAAGAAAACTGGCAGGCCAAGAATTTGAGGCCAGCGTGAGTGTTAGGGGACTGCAGGCTGGGATTTCATATTCATGCCATGATTTTAAATGAATGCTTAAGATGTTACATGTCTGTTGGATGTGTGAAGAGGCAACCGACTCCCAACACATTGGCCACAACTTTGCACGCTCATTACATGTCAGTGTTGTGTTTACAGTTTGTTGTGCTGCCAGAAAGTGGTAAAAAAAAAAAAAAAAGGTTTAAAGTGTCCATCCATAACTTCAAATGTCTTTTCCATGTTCGTCTGCAGTGTTCTAACATGGTTCGTGTTTCATTACTTACTGTAACCATCGCTTTACACGACTTCCATCACTTTGGTTGATGACTCGCTGATTTATCCTGTAGTGAAGTGGTGTTTGATGTGTTGTGTAGATTTTTGTGAAGATGTCGTGTGGCCACAAAGATTTGAATCAGTGGAAATCCTAAAAGCCCTATTCGCACGGGACTAGTAATCCCAGGGGACCTCATGTGATTTAGAAATTTAGCCCTCCTCACGTCTGTGTTTTGTGCTGCACATGTGCACAGGATGAGCAAAGTTATCCTCCAGATATGATGTCAACGCTCTGCGTAGCATCAACGTGTCTTTTCTTCAGCAGCCACATTAATAATATAGTTTGGAGTTATTTTGTCTGCTTTCTCCACGTGTTACAAACATAAATTCACATTTGCAGCACATTTAAATCAAGTAACAGATGCTCTGTGGCTGTGTGACAACCTTTTCGTGCTCCTAACCTTCTTTGTCATCACCAGACGTCGGTGTAGCTGATCTCACAGCACAGCTGCTGACTGCCATTCAACACATGAACCACGATCAGATTTCATACTTTCAGCTGTCTGACAACAAAAATGAGATGTTTAAAAAAGAAATATGACTCCAAACCACGGAGATGGCGATTCACGTGGGACTAATATTGTCACACGTCCTCTGTCTTTGGTGAAATGTGGTCGGTCATTTGTGGTGGAATTCTTACTTTAAAAAATTACAGACATGGCAGATTCGCATGGGATTAAGATCACAGACGACCTCATCAGTTATTACAAATTGGCCACCCCAGGCCCCCAGGTAATAGTAGTCCCCTGTGATTGGGGCTATACACAGCTGAAAAAAGTGTCATTATGTAGTCAAGAACATTATACATTTGTAGTCTGTGATACCTTTTGAACATACGGCAAAAAAATGTACTTTTCTGGACAATGACAATCAATATACTAATTGCGTGTTTAAAATCAATGCCTGCTGAGCTCTGTAGAAAATTAACTTATGGTGACTGGTTGATGAAGTTAATGGCTGTGTGAACACAAATCAAGCATAAATGTGTGTCAGAAAAAAATGAGGACTGGCTCGCTTCCCTGTGGACCGCGCCAGCTTTTAGCTCTGCAGGTTTAAGAAAATACAGTGATACATATATTGTCAGTACCGCAGGAACCGCACTGCCTGCGCCAAAGTTAGAAACTGTAGCATTTCACCAAGGTGTGAACACAATCTCTTTGGACAAACAAGGAAGCCAAAGCTGTCCACACATGAATAAATACAACTAAGTGTTTTGTCAGCAGGCTAATTGTCAAAGCAGCTTTTGAGAAGGAGTGTAATTGCTATGTAATCGGAGAGCTGTCAGAAAGAACTGCTAAGCAGTCATCATCTGTATGATGATCTGCCATCTGTAGCAATGTCTGGGGGAGAGAGAGGGAGAGAGCTGGACAAACGGTGATTTGAAGCTGCTTATATTCACAGTGCATCTTCAGCGGCTTCAACTTTGCAAGTGTATGTACAAATCATACATTTGTGATGAATGGCAGTCCAGCTTTTGCATCAAATGTGAGTGATTGAAAGCGGGCTGTATGACTGTGTAGGAGCACATTATGTATGGATAAATGGAATTATGTCTTTTTCTATAATGCAATGATTATGTAATCCTTGAAATATTGGTTACATCCTGGTTCCCCTGCAGAGAAAAGGCTTAAAAGAAATTTCTGTCTTTGATCAGATAGAAAGTCAGGAGAAGAGTGGGCAAGGCTGCGAGAGCAGTGACGGCGCTCTGGCAGGAAATATGATGGAAATCACACAGCTTCTTTTTTTTTTTTTTTTTTTTCTCAAAACCCCAAGCTCCTGAAAATTGCCAACTCTCTTTGCAGAGTAAATCCCCAAAACTCACCTAGGGCAAGGTTGTTCAAATGGTCCCGAATTCCACTGGGTACTACCCCCCCTTAAACACCACCCCCCTACCCCACCATCAGGGCTTCACAGTGAGAAGCTGCTGTCTCTCTTTCTACTAAAGAATACTGCCACCGCCTTCAGCCAGGCGCCAGAGGTGTGCTGAGGTGGATAGAGAGCCAGGCGTTGATGAGAATGAATTTACTGATTTGACATATATAAACATCCCACCTGGTTCAAATGGCATGTTTTATCATGGGAGTCCTACATTATTCATTTGATATTAAATCAAACAGGGATTATGTCAGATGTGTCTCTCTTCAGTTTGTTTTCCTGAAACACAAACTTTGCCGAGGAGCAGAGATGCTACAATTTCTTAAATGTAATTATGAATATTCTTAGGTAAACTAAAAACAAATGTCGTTGCTGTAATAGAAAAGCTGTGGCCCCTGTGAGTCCTGTGATCTATTTTGATGGAATTCTTATGATGCACGCATACTGCAATTTTCCTATTGGTGAAGGGCAAGCCAGTCAAAGCAAATGCCCTTTCAATTCCATTAGCAGTTGAATCACTCTCTTAATGGAGAGTAAAATGGCACAAGACCTTTTGCAGTACTTACACAATGAATATGAAAAGGCTTTCACCAGGCTTGCCAAGCTTAGTGAGTGCAAAACGGCTTTTAATTGTGTCCCAACTCAGTGTTGGAACATTATGCGCAGCACTAAAGCCTTGTCAATGCTTTCATCAAAAAAAGATATTTTCAAGGGAAGTGAACATCATAGGATCCCAATAGGCCTAAACATCTGAGTATCAAGAAGTGGCATCAAAAAAGTTCAAGAAAATTGGGGGGAAATGTGAGCCCAGCTTGCAGACAGTGATAGCTCCTGTCACGGTTAGTTTAAATCGACTAACGTCTTTGAACGGACGAGCTCGAAGCATTTGAATCGTTATATCAAAAGAACGGTTTTCTAAGGAAGCTGCATATTGTGGGGTATTTTCCTCCTCATGGACAACCCAACGCACTTTCTTATCAAGACTACGCCAGGACACGTTTCTGTAAAAACACCATAAAGCTCCATAAAGCATCATTTGATAGATATTGCAAGCTTCATTAAGAAGGGTATGAGTCTGTCATTTCAGCGCTGGCATGCAGTATTTATCACAAAGGTCTTTTAAAGCATGTTGCTGATGGAGATGATGACAAGCTGACGTTGAGGAATTATGCAAAGGAGGCATCCATCTTGATCTGATTTCAAAGCAAAGCCCCATAAACCACACAGCTGTTTCATCTGCCTTCCCAGTCACTGAGCCTGCACTTTAAAGGGCAGCTTAATTCCCTGCGTGTCTTGATGGAAGACAATGCCAAGCTTTCTTAAAGGCTCATTGTTTAATGTGTTTTTAAAAAAAAACAACAACAAAAAAAAACACAATCCAACATATGCAAGGCAGTGCATAATCTAATCCAATGTGCTTCAGTGCCAAAACTCAGAATTTTAGCGTGGCGTGCCCCAATGGCTTTCAAAACCTCCAACTCTGCCAGGGAAGTACACAGGGACTGAACCGCTGCGCCGCCAGTGCTACATTTTGCAGTTACACAGAATCACTTACAGGTTTTCATCACAGAGACTCTTCTGAGTGTAAACCCGTTTGTCAGAAATTGGATTCAAACCCTCGCCTCAAATTGGAGACCAAGCACCTTGCACCTCTCAGACATCCACTGCGTAAGGAGTGCACAAGAAAACAGGCATCGCTTAAAATGTTAATGCCAACATGAAAATCCAGGATGCGAAGGCGGCACAGAGAACTTGTAAACAAGTCTCCTTCCAAAAAAAAAAATTTTAAAAAGGCAACTATTGCGCCATTTGATCTTGACCTCACAAAGATAAAGATTAAGGGGATGAGAACAGCCTTTAACTTAGGAAATGTTTGCATAATTAATCACTCAAATCCACACGGAGTCGAGCTTCACATCTGAATAGTTAAAAGGGCATAACTTGGTGTTCAGTAGTATTTCAAAGTGGCCGGTGCAGTTCCCCCTCAGACTTCCAGAGGTGTGTGGGTATATCTGTTGAACCAGAAGGTGAGGGAGACGCCATCCTAGCTGTTGCTTCTTCCTCACTATTGTATGGTGAATCTGGGCCAAATGCTAAACTTTAGCATATTTGTATAACACTTATATAAAAGAAACTATAATTGATTTTTGCCTTTCAGACATATTAAGGCAGCAGCGGACACAGATTGTAGCATAGCAACCTTGCTGTCTTCAAAGCGCCGCATTGTTGAACTTCTGAGGACAAAGGCGAAAATATTTGTTAGAATTCGTGTTTTTTCCACCTATTTCAGACCATCGGTACATTCTCTGTTAAAAGATTGTGCTCTCGACTTTTGTTTTGATTCTTTAGCTTCACTCCAAACCAAAACTGATCGACTGCTTCACTTCATTGCTTTGCGGCAAACGCAGCATTTCAAGTGGGGAAACCTTATTTACACCCAAAAGCTCTGAGTGCTTTCTGCAAAAGCACGCATACAGTGGGTTTAATTCACTTCATGGGGTTTTATGTTCCCGTAGTTCATTGTGGGATTATGCAGTCAGATTTGCTGCATGTCAAATCCTGCACCTTTGAAGGTTTTTGGGATTTTGTGTTTTGAGAATGTTATGCTCAGCATGTGCTTTCACCTGAAAACATGTCACAGCTCAGGCGGGCCTTTTAACACCTCGATTTCATCAGAAATTGATTCAAGATTGACCATAAAGTCATAATGGTGAGTGTTTGGACTCATTTCTGTGCTTGCTGTGCCGGCACATTCCCATCAACCATAATGCACCTGCACCACATACAGTATTTTTATGGGTTTTTCAAGTTACTGTACTGTGCTGCATTTTAAACTGTAAAGTGTGGCGGAGCAGCAGCAGGACGGCCTGCTAACTAAACAAGAGCAATCAAGATGTTGACTTGCTGTGTGTGCCAATAGATCAATATGTAGACATGAAGATAAATGGATGGCGATTTGTGCACTATCTGTCATGTATCTTTATTTGTAATGCGTAATGGGATGGGGATTGTTTACTAGGATTCACTGTGGCATATGTGGGTGTGATAATAAGATGTTTGTGCGGGAGAACAAATACAGCAGTTTTGATGCACTTTACAAAAGAGGGGCGTTTATTGTGTTTTTAAGAGGATGCTGCAGTTATTTCAACCGAAATCTCATTTCATTTGATTACTTGGAATTGACATTAAGCTTGCTTTTGATCATTTTTTCCTATGTGACAATAAAAAATTGTTTTCCGCTCGAAAACATCTCAATCTAAAAATAATCCTCTCTGCCCATCAGCTTCCCACTTACCTCCATGTTAGATCATTTTCTGTTTTTCAGAGGCCATTTGATTGTCTCCTCTGCATCATTTCCCTTTAGCCCTTCATTGACACTGTACTGTTGCATTAGTGCATGCTGATTATATGAAAAATGCTTCTGCTGGAAAGTGAAGTGGAGCTGGTGGCTGCTGTGGGCTCATACCGTGGAATGAGGCCCAGAGGTGAAGTAAAACCATCCAGTGTTGGTAGATAATCCACATTTCTATTAGCCTACTTAGCACTTTTCTAATAGGGCTTACAGTCTAGCCCAGAAGATGAGAGGGATGTCTTGTGTTCATTACCACTAAGTCATGACAGCCGTATATTTTTCAAATGCCAATACCGCAGTTGATCACAGGTAATTCATGTGTTTGGATCCAGGATTGACTTTGAACAAGGTGGTGTGGGGTGATGAGAGGATCATATTTGATTGGGTTTGATCAAACTCTAATCAGGGATTAATTAATTTTAGATTGGCCCTCTGCACTAGCACCGTGCACTCTTGTCACTCCTGATTCTGCTCCACACCCTTCATCTTTCAACCTCTGTCTGTATGTCTGCCTGGCTGTCTGTACACAGACGCTCTAATAATGTATTCTGTTTAAAGACAACAATAAATCCATGCAAGTAAGCAGTCGCTCAAATGATTGGTACAACCTGTCTCTGCTAAACTTTACCGCAGCTGCCACCGTCCCTGCAATTAAGTCGTAGAGAAGTTTTATTCTTGGTAATTATTCTCATTACAGTATTCCTTACAGTATATTCCTGATGCATTCCTCCTTTGAATGCGAGAGAAATAATCTTCAGTCGCTCCAGTAGCCTGTATGTGCAATAGCCTAAAGCTTTTTACCTCAAAGCGGTGGAAATTATTTCCCAGCTCTGAATGGCAGACATGTTTCCTCTTAGCACCGAGGAACCAAATGCAAGGCTCATTTGGCTGTTTTGAGCAGCTCATTTTATGCATAGAGGGGCAGAGCGAAAGGCAGAAACACATGGACAAGGACAAAAATTTGGTGGTCATTAAAAGCTCTTTTCAAAACAGTGACTAGTGTCCTTTCAGTGAATGAGATTTTGATCCTTGGCTTTTAAATCTACAAGGTCTTTAAGCACGGTTGAGGAAGCAAAGGTTAAATCATGCACCAGAGCCGACCTCCAGCGTTTGTATGCTCTAAATTGAACTCCTTTAGGCTTCATAAAAATTCATGCTGTCAATGCAAAAACAACAGCTCCTTGAAGACACATCTCCCCAAGCTTTCTCGATCTTCTCCAAGCCTCTGTAAGGCAAGAAAGACGATACCCATTTGGGGCTCATTGGAGCAAATCAGAATTGTCAGCACTGTGGGTTTTTACCTTTTTAAACAGGGAAGATGGATAGATAATCACCACATGCCATTCTGGGGGCCAATTACACAGCTTTGTGTGAAATTGGAAAACCTGTTCTCTCAGAGCTCTAATGGATGTTCTGGTCATTAGTTATTTGAGAGTCTTCTCTGGCTGTAATCAAACGTGAAACATTGCGTTAAGCGCCCATAAAAGAACAGCTGCCTCTCTAAGTGACCTTCTGTTTAAGAGAACCCAACTGTCAGCCGTGTGGCGTTTTGCGACAATTATTATGTGTGTCGCCATAAAAGCGGCTCTTATTTTCTGTCTTTTTGCAGTGGTTGCATTTCATTTTAATGTCTTGCTCTTGGTTGTATTTGCTTTTCTGGGTCTGTTAGGTGGCTGTATGCTGTCATATCTTACATACAAGGCAGACGCATACTCTGATCCATCTGCTGTCTCTTAGCGATCCAGCCTGACTGATTTTTAATCGGCAAAACAAATTGCTTACGCTTTTGATGATTGTGCAGCTATTACGGAGACACAATCTAATATTCTGATGTCTCTGCTTCTCTCCAGGTGACCATCTAACTAGTCAGCAAGGCCCACCTCCTCTCCCACCAGCCCCACCCCCACACAAGCAACATCCGTCCATCACGTCCCTGAGCCGCAGCTCACTGGCCAATCAGAGGAGCCCGAGCCCGCCGCCCACAGCCGGCCTGGCGGCCGACTTGCAGAATACGGCGGAATGCGTCCAGCTGCAGGACAGCTGGGTCCTGGGCAGCAATGTGGCCCTGGAGAGCAGGTGAGTGACCCACATTGACCTACAGCAGAGCTGGGAAATTCAGGCCCAGGTGTTGTTATCAAGCCATTTTCACTGAGTCAGAAAACAAAATGATGTGAGACAAATGAGCGAGGGGCCAAGCTGCTGTTCAAAATGTTCGTTTTAATTTGACTCCTGTTTCAGTATCATGTTGCAACTTTTGATGTGTGCTCCCAACTGAATTGTATAAATTTTACATTTGAAAGTCAAGCAAGGAAACGGGAGCTGTTTTACTCATTTAATTTTATAGCTTGTTTCCCTCATTTTGGTTCCCCGAAATCAACTGTCTGCTGCATCCACTGGCCTGTTTGATGTGTTTTTGAGACATCAGGTGTTGGCTCGTATTCATAAAACTCACAGTCAGGGTTAACAGTGACTCACTCAGTCGTGACTGAACCAGCAGTGTGTTTCTTTTGTTGACAAACATGAATTATCAGTTTTATATTAATGCTTGCGCGTTTGTGGCTCCGTCACACCTTCACCTTCATTTGTACGACCTGCAAAGGGTTTCTGGAAAGCACACAGTAAGCGTCACCCATCCAGGCAGGATGAAGTTCAGTATTAGATGGCGTGAACCTCAGCACATAATATACTCCAGCAGTGACATTTCTCGCTGTCTGCTGAGAAGAAGTGCAGTGAAGTGGTGGGCTACATCCTTCCAAAGACAACTGGCAGTAACCGGGCCGGCTGATTTTTCAGCCTATTTTAGGGACTACGCCTCATCAGGATGAATTATCATGCCACAAATTGTGCATGGCATAATATGTTTCCCGCTGAGTTTGATAAATACGGTCATTGTTTCTCCTCTGCTGAGAATAATGTTGTCAGGTTTTTGCTTTTTGTATGCACCCACAATTAAGGACTGATTGCTAAATTAGATGGACCTACACTCAGAAGGAGAGTGCGTGATTAGACTGAACTATGTGAATATCAGAAAGCTTGCCCAGTTCAAATCAAAGACGCTATAACTTAACAAGGAACTCGGAAAGCGGATTGTGTGTTATATCAAAATTTGCTGTGCAAGATACTACTTTGTCATAAGAGCCTCTGCCAAGATTTCCTCCTGAAACATCAGTTATATCTCTCTTAATCAGTGAGCTCAAAATATCCTGGCTAATGAAGTGTGGTACATTGCGCCCTGACTCAGAAATGGCCTCGAGTCGATGATTGCATTCTAGCCTGATATTTCCCTGGCACGCTGTACCCTTTCCGAGGCTTAGATGAATGTAAACTTTGAATTTCGTCTGTGGCAGCATGAAGTAACAACCTCTTATGATCTGACTGAATCAATTGGGATATGTGGTGACAGTTTCACTTTCTGGGGAAGATGCAGTGATTGAATACTAACCGTGCAATGACCTTGAGCTGTCTTAGCCGTATCGACAAAACAATATGTGCACACCTATCATCAGACGAGGCATAAATCACTATCACCACAGTGGACTCTAAATCAAGTGCTTGTCAGTGGGTGGGAACAGAGGGCTGCTGCGCACCAACGGGGCCAAAAGGGAAGACCTGGTTCACCACATAATTGCAGATGTCAAGAAAACCACCAGGTTGGGAAATGTAAACAGAAGCTCCAGAAAGTATTTATTAGGCTGCCTTCAGGGGATTTTTGGGCCAGCAAAGTCCTGGCACAGCACATATTCAGGTGGCTCCACGTACTGCAGACATGTGACTTTCATTCCAGTCCTCAGCATTGACTACGGATCGATTTCTTTGTGCAGGACAGTAGACGCGGTCACACGCGCAGACAGTAAATTATTACGAACAAGGCAGTTGATTAAAAAAAGTGTCAAGTATAAATCACAATGTTATGATCGTGTTTGATATATTGCCTGTGACATGATCTCCTTGAAAATAAAGCCCTCATTTGACAGCATTAGCTACTTTTACAGCAATTAGCCGTAATGAATTATGTGTGTGTAACCTCGCATGAAAGTGTTGGTCTTCAAAGCACGAGTGTGCTAATTTGACTCAATACCAACTAGCTTTCGCTGTGAATAGCTTTCAGTGTTCTTGTGTGAAGTGCCACACTCAGTAACGACGACTGTAACTACTGCTCATTATTAATGGTGAATAAGCGAATAGAGCCACTGATCTAGCTGTGATCTCACTGCCAAGGCTGCGGTGAGAGGCTTGAATTGTACTCGCCATCAAGCACGCGCGTTCGACAAATGAGGAAAGAAGAGGACGAAGAAATGGGACATCAATCACTATCAACTTATCTGGGCTTAAACACAAACACAGTGTGTGTAGTAAAATTGAAAATTTACACCAAGCACAGCAATTCTGGTGAAGTTATCTCTAACGAACTGATACTCAGACTTGAGTAAGACGATGAGAAAGTCTCAATCCCATGACGAAACAATGGAGTTTTTGTCACCATGACAAATGCTGGTATTACACATCTGATGGGTTTATGGCATTATTCTACTTCAGCCTTTGTTCTGCCTTATGATAACCAAGACTGTTCCATTTTAAGGGCTCAATTAGTTTGCAACGGAGCAGCGATCATGCTCGTTGCTATTCTCAAGTGCCGAGGAGACATTCAGATCTTTCAAAGTGTGTGGAATGCTTTTAATAAACCCCTCAGGTTTCCCTTACTAACCACTTGGCTTCACTGAAATAGTTTTGTGTGATATTTTCAATTAGAAAAATTCCTTGAATTTCATTATAAAATGAATTGGCATGTCCCTTAAGAGACCGATGCACATATACGGTAATTATTCCTGTGCAGTATTTAATCCTTTGTTTAAAATAGACTGTGCCAGTGTGTGTGAAATTTGTATGTTTGACATGTGTGTGGCGCCATCTATACGCTCTATAAGTGCTCCAGTGGATAAGATGCAGGTAGGTGCCTGCTTTTACATATGTATGTCCTTTGGAGCCCACTTCAGCATTTTTTTCACTTAGATTCAATGAGATTCAGCTAGAACAGTCGTTATGACACTTCAGAATGAGTCTTTTGAAGGCCTGCCCAGCCACACGTTGCAGTTATAAATGTACTGTCAATCCTCATTGGATTCATGTGTCAGGGGAGTCCTTTGGTGAAATGAAATTATGTCTCGGCTCCAAAATCATCATGTGGTGCAGGGTCCCACAGACAGTACATTTTCCTGATGGAAAATGTGTTAGAATTGTTCTCGGGGGCGAAAAAAGAATAGCAAAGGTAATCCAAGTAGGATTTGGTTTTTGTGTGTGCGTCGTTGTTTGTGTGGGATGCTCATGTAAATCACGAGTCAGACAGTCATGCTTCACAAGGAGGAACGTGGAGGAAAATTGAACTTTTTCTTTCTCTGTCTATTTTTTTTTTTTGCACACCAGCCTCAGTGTCAGGATCGCACCAGGACTGATTAGTCATGTGTTAAGATACCAGCCAACTAGCCTTTTGGAATAGAAAGGAGCTTGCGGTGTTGGTTACCTGCCAAAGTGGATGGTGGTGTAGACAAAGTGGTAATCCTCAAGACGTATTTTTTTTTCCCTTTTTCTCATGTGTTTTCCTTTTCCTTTATTTTGCCAACATCTTTTGTGCCAAGCGCACATTTCTGTGGTGATTCCAGAGTTCCTGCAATATTTTCTTCTTATTTTAGGTTACAGTATGAACTGCTGCTGCTGCTG
Source organism: Chaetodon auriga (assembly GCF_051107435.1). Classification (NCBI taxonomy): domain Eukaryota; kingdom Metazoa; phylum Chordata; class Actinopteri; order Chaetodontiformes; family Chaetodontidae; genus Chaetodon; species Chaetodon auriga. Next base: position 23,245,395 of record NC_135082.1, on the reverse strand, counting down.
GCAACATAAACTGCATCTGTTCCAGATGATTTTTGCCAGCAAATGTAAAAGCTTTCATGGACGGAGGATAGATAGTGAAGCGTAATCTAAATAGGTTTTAATATAAAACATATTTATTCATTACAAATGTAGCCTGCAGTAGCTAAAATACACCAGCATGTCGCTTGTGGTGGAGCATGTCCTACCCACAGTTGTCCCTTGAGATTAAACGGCAGAGTAACTGTCTCAGTTACTGTCTCAGGCCGAGAGTTAGACTCATAAAACCGTCTTAAATGTATGTACATAAGAGCTGAGCTCCTCTTATGCCAAACCTAATCAAACTCGTTAAATATACTAAATTCCATGTGCAAACAATGTGAGCACTCTGAGGGAGCGACTCAAGATGGCACCACGCTGATCTCCGTGGGCAGGACGGCACAAAAAAAAAAAATAATAAAGCTCGTCTGAAATACCATCACAGTGCGGAGCTAGCTGTACCAGAATAGCACCTGCTAGCAGGCCCCCTGACGAGAGGGCAGGTGGTGATACGGAGGAGAGCGACGGCAACGGCGGCGAGTGTGAAAAGGAGCCTCTGCGACCCCCGCCACATCTGTAGCCTTGCTTTTTCGGCATTGGATTAAAGCGGCCTGATTATTCCAGCTCTCACCTTGAAATGCTAATGCTAACGCAGAACAGCGGCTAATAGACAGATTACATATTCTGAGGGCTTCGATTCGCATTGTTTCTCTCTCACCCCTCCAGCTGGAGCTTAGCCGTAGACAAATCCACCCACTCACTGTTTAGTCTTTTGTCCTCAGTGAGGATGTTTTCAAATGTCATCCTGATGACAAGCAGTGTTGTGAGAGCAGAGGAGACCAGGGTGGCTGCTGCTTTTGTGTTACAGGCTTCTCAATGGGACAGACAGGCGTGCACACAAACACACTGCGATCACACGGCCATTCATTTGCTTTCTTTCTCTCTCGCCGTCTCACACTCTCTTGATTGTCTCTTTTCCTTGCCTCTCTCTCACTCACAGCGCACCACATTGCTATCACTAGGGCTGGCAGGATTAGCATAGTAATGTGCCTTGTTGCATCACACTGGCTGTAATCAATTACAGCCGGTCATCCAGTGTGTATAGCTGCAGACATTTACACTCGTCCGCTGTTTGTTAATCATGTCCAACAGCATTTCATCTTTAGACCCCTTCACTCTGCTCTTTAGGAAAAAAAAAAAAAAAAAACATGAAAAACAGCAGCGGCCGAATTACTTGAAACGCTGAGTGCAAATAAATGTCCGGCGCAGGAATTTGTCTCGGTGAGGCCTGTACACATTCTGACAACTTTCAGTTTCGCTCTGCGCTCTCTCACGCAAAGCAGAAGGGATATAAATGACTGGAATACAGCTGACTTTTTAGTTTAAAACCACCCACGGCTTGCCATATGTTTGTGGTAATTATATGTGCATTCAGATTGTTCAGTCAACTAAATTGTGCAAATAAACACCATTTTAAGATTTGTCTATACATGTTTTCATTTCAGATATTAATACAGTTTTTCATTATTACGTGTCATACGGTTTTCAGTGTTATGAAAGGCTCTGGAGCGCCGTACAGATGTTCCCTTGTTGTTTTCAGCGCAGGTGTCTTTGACTTGGAGGCCATGAGAACATTATGTGCTCATATATTTGCATAAATAAGAGCCCAGGCACATTTGAGACCTTTATTTACTGGCAAAGCTGTCTCCACATGATCACTTGCGATAGGTAGTCACCCCCCTCAAATAGAGTACATACACCTCCCAGCAGACGCACACATGAACTCACACGTCCACGTCCCCTTCTGTCTGCCTCATCAGATTGCATCCACTTACACTTAACTCCCCAGATAGCGGTGTCTATTTGCCTGTGTGTCTGACTACGCGTCTGCCGCCTCCGACGTTGTCCAAGTTTTGACCTCAATTCATACCCAGCTGCGTATTAAGAGACTCTGCCGGAGCTACAGTACAGCTTGTTACAGATTGAAGAATCTGAGCGTCTTCAGTCGCAGACGGCCAGAGCATTGTCATTCCAGCGGTGACACACGGTAACCTTTAAATGGAATCCCTGCCTGTCCATGACCGCACGTGTCAATCGGGGCGTGCAGGAGCCAGACGATCCGAATCTGACATTTGTTCTTCTAGTCGAGAATTGATCAAAGGAGGTTTTAGCCCAGAGATATCCTCACAGGAGATAGGAAGTAGCCGAAATTTCAGAGGCAGGGCTGAAATACGAGCATTGCATTGTGGTGTAGGTTTATAATGTGTCCTTTGTAAAACAAATCTGTTGGAACTTTTCCTAATTTCCTCATTAATTTCCCTCAGCCTTACCTTGGACCACTAAGTCTGCAGACACAACATTTAGTGCAACTCAAAGTATCTTATGGTTAATGAACAGGTTTAGGTGCAGCTTCCCTAAAGCTTGTTGACCCACCGCTCCTATCAAATAATCAGGGGAACACTGATTAGCAAGTCGTTCCGTCCTTAACTGCTCAACTTCAGATTATGCACCCAATTAGCCGTTCTCAAGCTCTTCCCATACAGACTCCCAGTCAGGCTTAAAAAAAGCCTTTACAAAACTTACATAGAGACTTCACAGATGCCGCACAAATAATTGATGAGCAAACACCGTTTTATCAGTTTATTGGCGTATTTAAATTAGCGGTTCCACCGCAGCCAGCGCCTCCTGGGATCTATAGAACATAAGAAACACTGTAAAATGTTCGGAAAGAAGAAAAAGTAGAGGGTGTGACAGCAAGGAGGGAAGACTTTCATGATCTTGGACATGTTTGTTTGGAAAATGCTGGAGGAGGAGGTGGATTTGTAGCACTTGGCTCTCTTTATTACCCTGGTGCAGTGCTCTTGAGCAAGGCACTTAACCCCCAGCTGGTCCGGTTGATAAGATATGACTGCAGCGGCACTGCGCAGGTACACTCAGGTGTCATTCTGTGAGTAACAATGAGTGTCGACGAGTGCACTCATGCGGAGCGACCCTCAGCTGAATAATAAAGGCTGTGTTGTTTATTCAGATTTTTTATTCGCATTATTAATTAACATAAACCAGTTTTACAGTCAAGTGTTTGCTCAACACCTGAAGTAATCCCGGTGAAGAAGCTAAGACTTTCATTTAGAGTATCCATTATCTGAACACAAGAGAGATCATTTGTTTTAAAGGTATTTTATTCTGCCTGCACACTAGCAACAGCCCTGGCCGGAGGCATTATGTCTCAGGGTTGTCCATACGTTCGTACATCCCCTTATAATGAATACAATATCTCAGGAACGCCTGAGGGGAATTTCATTACATCTGGAACAAACGTCCACTTGGACGCAAGGATGAACTGATTAGATTTTGCTGGTCAAAGGTCACTTTGACCTCACAAAACACATTTTTGGCCATAGCTCAAGAATTTAAATGCTAATTATGACAAAATTTCACACAAATGTCTCATAGGATAAAACGATGAGGCGATGACATTTTATAACCAAAAGGTCAAATGTCACCTTCGCTGTGACATCATAACATTCTGCAAAAACACTTTTCTGGCCATTATTCAACACCATAACTCAGGAAGAGAAGGGCAGATTGTGACCGTATTTCACCTTTGGCCAGACACTGAATTGGTGACACTAATCTTGGGTGTCCACCTTGAAACTGTGCTGATCGTATAGCTCCTCTGTGCTGCCGGGTGAAGGTGTGCGTGAAGCATCCACACTTCACAATTTATAGCTTCTTCGCAGCAACATCCATATTTGAAGCTTCATTACTGACATGGCTACAACTTCATGCTCTATCAAAATCAGCTTTATTGGCCAAGCATGTGAACACACAAGAGGATTTTTTTTTTCTCTCTTGGTGAACTTACACACTTATAGACATATAACAGAACAACAAATCTAAGTCAAATCAAATTTAATGTATACGTTTCTGTCACAAATGACAAATTTGCCTCGTGGGGCTTCACAGTCTGTACAGCAAACGATTCTCTATCCTCAGACCCTCGGCTCGGAACAACTCCCATTAATGGGCGAAGTGAAAGAAGCTTGAGGAGGGGTGCCAGAGGAGAGAGCCCTCTCTCAGGACAGACACACATGCAGGAGATGTCACATTTGCTGATAATGAGCTTCAGATGATTGTCTTTGCACCGTGTGATGAAGCTCTCTGTCCGTTCTCTGTGCTTGTCTGTAAAAATAGTCTCTAAGTGAAGACAGCATGTCTCACTGGGATTTATTCGCTGGAATCATACATGTCAATATCGAGATAACTTCCGTTTAGCCAAAAAAAAAAAAATACATTTAATAGCTTTTCCTTCAAAATTTTCACTTGATATATTAGTCTGGACAGACATGGGTGTACACAGCATCCTGACTGTTTGGCGGAGGAGTACAACCGTGAAGCTGTAATTCTTGTTTTTTGAATCAAAAATGGACAAATTCTACAGTTCTGCATTGGAGGAGCATTAGGAATGCATGGTCAATCTGTCCAATTTCCCTGGCCGTCCCCATAAGCCTGGAGGCATTTGGGTATTAATCTCTAAGTAGTGGCAA